>NW_007578358.1:82844-90393 GCF_000690725.1 Stegastes partitus
CCCCCCCCCCCTTGACCTGAGAAAAAGGGAGCGTCTCTTGATACGCTGTACAAGCCATCATTACTCCCACCATGCGGGCAAAAGATGCCATCCTCCTGTCTCACGCCCAGATTTAACATGTTCCTCTTGTCACTGGCTGCTTTCCCTGCTGGTCCTGTTAAACTGAGCTGCCACAGATTAAGAGACCCTTTCAGATTAAGATGCCAAAAACCTTGCAAGAGTCCACTCCGCCTCCCCCCTCCCCCGACCCGTCAAAGTAAGATGGTCACAGCAGTGCTTCAAGGTTTCACTTTAACATTCAGGAATCAATCCCTGCTTCCAATCCAGCATATTAGGTTGATGTGTGCCAGCAGTCCAGGCAGGCAGCTGTCCAGGGCTGTACCTTTCCCTGAAGCACATTGTGCCTGCACTGCTCCCCGATTCCCTGATAACATTAATGCCAGGCAGATGTCCCTGAACTAGTCCAGACATTTTCTTAATATTAGAGTTGTAGACTGGCCTCTTTTCCGCGGCCCCGGCTGAATTTCTTGAAACTCTCCCTTGGCTTTTAAGAGCAACACAATATTGACCCACAATATCTTCCACATCAACAACAGCCGAGCCATTCCCTTCGCTAATGGTAGGAAAATCAATAGGTAACGAATGGGCTTATTTATATTTCAAACAATGATGTGTCATGTTTTGGTTTTTGTGACAAGTTTATTGCTGTTAGGGATGGCGAGCATGTGAGGATAAAGATGTCCAATAAAATAATGAAAAAAGCACATATCTGTGAATCTCTATCAGCTGTTGTCGTTCTACGGCAAATAACATCTGTTCCAGATGGGGATCTCTACCTTATCACAACACCGCTCCACCTCCGTCATTAGTCTAAGTCTGACCCAGTGGCTAATCTAGAATGAAAAGACAGTTCGGCCCCTCAGATCTTCGCCCAATAACTCCCTCCGCTGTCAAAGCGCTCTTTGAAGTTCACATTCTATAAAATTGGTTCAAGTGCCAGGTCAGAGTTCCCGCAGCCAAAGGTACAGCAGTCACATTAAGGCTTGTTCATCTCTCTACTTATTCCCCAGTGCAACCTCGGCTCCCTTTGTATTCTTTGGCAGGGACCTTCTTCATTTTATTGCAAAGAGGCAATCAGGATGGCCTTTTGTTTGGACCTGGCCACGAGCTCCAGAGAACTGAAGGGCTATGCATAAGAACTTCTTTGTACTGAGTCCCATTCGCCAGTCATCCTTGACAAGGCCAGTTCGCCTGATAGACTCATCAACGAGACAGAGCCAGGGGAAAAGTCAACAGAGTAAGGAAGAGGAATAAAGGAGGGAAAGGGAAAACAAAGCAAACGTTAGTAGATAGGACAGGAAAAACGTGGCACAAATATGTGAGGAAATCTAGTTAGAGGGGGGGGAAAAAAAAGGAATATAGTGAGTTTTTTATATATTTAAAAAAAAAGAGGATCAAATAGAATCTGATATGATGAGTTACCATGAACCGCGGCAAGGCCAGAGCATGACCACATCAATGCTTCAGGTGGCAGCGCTGTAATAATGGAGCAGTGAGGAATACGCACAAACACACACACACACACACATGCGAATACGTATGAATAATGTTAAAACACCTTCTTCCTTCATGCACCAAAGCAAAGGTTACCCCAATCATCTTTTCAGCTGCTGCAGTTTTACAGCCCCGGAATGACTGCTTCTCTCTCCATTACCTCTGCACTCGTTTGACTGGCAGATGGGTGGAAAGAGGGGTGGATGGAGAGTGGGCGGGTGGGTAATCATGGGACTGTGTGTCACAGTGCGTGCATGCTCGCAGCGCTATTTGTCGTTTCAGCAGGTGAGACGGGAAAGGCAGGTGAGACGTGGCCGGGGCCTAATTTAAAAGCCTCTTTACGGTGCCCACTGAACCAACGTTGGCATTCCCTAATGGTGCATCACAGGCACGTCATCCCATGCTAGTCCTCCTCATCCTCCCCGTGTCCCGTGTCCTTGTCTGTTGTCATTGCTTTAATAGCAGCCAGAGCTTAAGTCACACACACGATGTAAGAAGAGGGAAAACATTGACGAATTTCGTGCATATTCCACTAAATAGTGTTTTTTTTTTTTGACCTGCTGGAGCGCTAATCTCTCTCTAATCCACTGCTTCCATATCTGTGTCTGAATCATTTGGTTGGAGCAGGTGTCCTTTCCAGTCCAGTGGTAGCATGGCGCAGTGATTTAAGTGAAGTGACTGACAGTGAGAGAGACAGAGGGTGATATGAGAGGCTAATGGAGTTAATATACTGAGATGGAGAGATAGAGGAAAAGGAGCGATTGGAGCGACAGACATGGGAAAGCTAGCCGAGTTACAGATACCGTAATGAATACAGATCTAACTTTACAGCTGATTGTTTTTTAAGTGGCGGCGTCCTGTTTCTCTGTCGTTTTACTCGCGGGGCATTAACGTCGCCCAAAAAATCCATTACTGTCATCACACATGCACCTAATGTGTAAAATTTAGATTTTACATTTAAAAAAAATTCAAATATACGGGCTGACATTTTCATTTATCTGCAAGTGGCATATTGCTAGATTCAATTTTCCCAAACAAAAGAGCTCCTCTAACATTTTCAGAGTGAAATAGAAGTGATGTACAATTAGAGTGACAGGATTGCATATATTTTGAGTTCTCTTTAATACTGGCTGGAAAGGCATTTTCTTTCCATATCCTGAGGTGGAAAAAGAAAAAAAGCTCTTGTTTTCTTGTTTCCTGTCTCTTTCTTTGTCATCACTTTTTCCTGCCTCGCCATTCTTTCTCTCGCCCGTTTTCAACGTCACTCTTTCTCTCTCAGTGCCCCCCAGTCAAGAGAGATCCAAGGTCACTGTCATATAAGAATAACCAGCCAAAAAGCGACAACACATCAGAGTGAGAAATACGAAACATCTTCGCACTAAATCTACCGAGAATGTGCAAACACTGTCACAGCTTACGTTTAGACACATTCAGGTATTGGCTCTCATCAACCAACAGCTGTAAACCACTCACGCTTTGTGCGCTTGAGTCTATTTACGAGAGCCCGCATGTTGTGTTTGTGTATATTCGAACGGGCCGACGCTCTTGTGCTCTTGCACACAACATTGTTTCTCTCTTGTCAGTTTTTTTTTCCGCTCACCAAAGCTCCTAATAGTCTTTGGCCTCTCTCAGTGAATAAACAGGACATTTTCTTTCCACATGGAGTGCAGGGAGCAAAAGGTCTCACAAAACTGGGGCAGATAATTCAGGGCTGGGAAGAGGCCAGACAGCGAAGAGAGGAAGTCTCAAATCCATTGTTGGCCTAAAAAAAAAAAAAAAAAAGATCCAACCTCTCACTAATCTTCTACTATAGGCATTAATATGTGCTACTCTGTTGTCAACTTAGATGCTAGCTTGCGTACTTCTACATCACCTCGATCTAAGTCAACCCAAAGAGGGAAGCGGAGCTCGTATCACGGATGTATTACTGTTACATTTATTATGTGTGTGTCTAAAAATTTCCCCGTGTGCATGCATCTCCAGTCTGCTTTAATCTCCTCCCATCTGCTGGTGGACCTCCTCTCCCTGTTCTGAGGCCTGGCGTGCCCCGCCCGATCTGCCGAGCCTGACCTCGCTGTGTATATGTGTAGGTGAGCGAGTGTGTGTGTGTGTGTGGGTTTGCTTGATGAGCCCGGTTCCTTATGAAGTGGTGTCATTAAAGCACAGAGAAGAAGCAAACGGGTGATTGCAGTGATTTGGCAAAGGTTGCAAAGACTCTGTCCTCCAATCAGAGCCCTCGCCTGGCCTCCTCCAGCTCCACTGCAATCACAGAGCACCAAGTCCACCGAGAGCGTGCACACACACTTACGCACACGCACAAAATGCACACACTACTTCATCAGCCGCAGGTATGGGCTTGGCATCGCTATTATCTGCTTACATGGTGGGTACATACACTGGAAGATGTCGCGCGAGAAGGTCACAGTCGCAGCTCCTCACGGGGACTTAAATAATTCCGTTAATTAAAGCAATCTGCACAGGAAACAAGTGCACAATTATTATGAATTTCTGTAGCACCACTTGTTTAATTGAAATTTGAATTCAACATCAGCAGGAATCGGGCATTTACAAAATCCAAGATAGAAAAAAGAAAAAAAAAAAAAGTGGGGGAATAATTGTCTGCTGCAAAACCGGCTGCTACTGAAGCTGCTTCTTTTTTTTTTTTTTTTTTTTGCGCACGGACCGTTTCAGGCGAATGGAAATGAAATTGCCAATAAAATGAAAAAGCTTGCAAAATAAGATCTAAATAAGGCAAACCTTAAAAAAAAAAAAAAAAAAGAGAGAGCGAGTCAGTTTTCTTATCAGTTTCTATTTCAGTGTACATCTAATTAAGTTTGCATTGCAAGCCTTGTTAATCTAGCTTTCACTGTTAATATACTGTCGAGAGTTTAACAACCATGTGAGATTATTGCCGAGAATTCCACCTAACTGGCACATGCATATAAAATGAGCGGTGCATTTATTGAACTAACAGGTAATTCATTTCTAACTGTTAATATTTCAGTATAATTACTTTGATAGTCCAAATTGCTATGCGTGCGTGAGAAAGAATCGCATTTATTCGCAAAACAAATGATGCACGATGCTGTTGTGTGCAGTAAAAACGTGTTGCTTATCTAATATAAAGTGAAGCAGCTATTAAAAGGATGTAAAATAAACATGCATTACTTTGTCTTGCATCAATATTATGAGGTTTGTGACAGCATTTATGCGTTTTTGGCTCAAACAAACGGCCGTGCATCATCTACATGTTTTGCTGTGTTCAAAGGGGTGCTGAGAGAAAAAGGCAGGAGAACAAGAGTGGGGGGTTAGAAAGAGAGCGAAAACAGGGAGAATGAATTATAAAGTGTAGAGAATTGAGCACAGAATTGATCTGCAGTCTGTCTGTCCCCAAAGAGGTGGAGCCGCTGTAATGAGAATGGCATACCAGATGCATACGAGGGCCGTCTCTTCCCCATCTCCATCCCTCTCTCAAAGAAGACAAGTTTGTTTCTCAAGGTGATTGTTGCTGTGATAAGGGAGAGGGTGTTATTAAGGGTGACAGCGAAGGGGCTGAGAGGCAGTGGCTGACTGGATAACCTTGTCCCCATCCCCGCCTCGCTTCCTTCTGCATGAGCATCTCCACCACTGGCCTGCCCTGCCTGCTTGCTCGTCTGAACACAATCTGCTGGCTGGAATTACCTCCCGGCCCCAGGAAAACTAAACATGATTTCTGACCTTTCCTTTCTGTGTTCAACAGTAACCTTTGCTGATCCGCCTACGCTACGAGACCATTGCAACGAGCAAAGGGACGGAGCGGAGGGGATGTGGGTGCTTTTTTTTTTTTTTTTTTTTTTTTTTTTAAGGGGGAGGGGGGAGTTGAGAGAATGAACGTCTGTTTGGCTGAATTTATGTATGTGCATATTTATAGGTACAGAGCACAGAGGGTCGACGCAATAACTGAAACACTTGTACAATCAAACAGCACAACAGTAAATATCACCTTCGAGAAAGCTTTCCGGGGTTCAATTTTGCTGCCGGCGGTCGCAATTTTGTAGTTTGAGAGGCGTTCCTGTTATTTTGTCTACTTTCCGTAAGCTGCTTCCATGTGCTGTGGAAGTTTAGCGCATTCGGTCGGGAAAAAATCTAAAGTATGAGACACTGCGTTTCCAGAAATACTGCATCTTTCAACTTGGCTGAATCCATTACATCATCACTCTGCGCTCTCTTGTTGTTCTCAGCAAGTTTTGGCATTGGTATTATCATTAGTAGTTTGTTAGATAAGGCTAATTGATCTCCACCTACACAGTGTATTAGTGAATTGTTGTGATCTACTCCTTCCACTGACTCTGCATAACTCCTACAGCCTCAGCACAATCTGACCCCTCAGGAGCAGCGCACATCCCTATAGAAATGATTTCATCATCTCTTTCTCCCTCTCTTTCTCCCTCTCCCTCTCTGTTTGTCTGCTGCTTCTTCTCCCCTCTTGTCTGCCATCCATAAACCTAATTCACCCCCCCCACCCTCCTTCCTTCTCCTCTTCAAAACCAGTTTGTGCTGATGTGGGGGTAAATGTAAGAGCTTACAGGTAGAGTGACCTGAACATCCCAAGGCTGGCTCGGTGGAGTTAGCTGACTGAACTCTTGGTGAGCAAAGGCCTGTGTATCAGTATTGTTTGTGTAAGAGCACCAGAGGGGATTTGGACAAGGAGTGTGAGCTCTGAATGTGTGACCCAGAGCTGGCCTTACTATTGGATTAGCTCACCCTGATCCCCACAACCTCCGAACATGCTCCCTACTATTTCAAGATCTCTCCATTTATGCCCAGCCAAGCACATTGTGACCAGTAATCTATAGTTTTCTTCTCTCCAAAGGGAGAAGATATACTGTTCAGCTTTTTGCTTCGCCCCTCGCCGCCCCTCCCTCTCGCCGAGTTTATCCACAGTTTTCTCTGTTTATTTTGCACTCGTTCTCTCTCTCTCTCTCTCTCTCTCTCCCACTTTCAGCGTCTCGGAACAAATTCCCTCCTTTCACCTCTCTAGTCTCGCCATTTGTTTTTCTCTCTCCCCTCATTCCTCTCCTCTCTAACTACCCCTCTCTCCTTCATTCCTCCTCGCCTTTCTAAAGGGGATCAGTAGAGCTTAGAGGCCTTCCTGCTTGGTTCATTACTGAGCTGCTCTGACATGGGGAGCTCGTATCTGTGGCAACACACACACACACACACACACACAAAAAAACACACTACTGATGTTTAATACATGGATCACTCTGTTGTCTTTTACGCCAGATAAATTCATCATCAAAAACTGAGCACAGAACAGCAACGGTGCATGTAGCCCTGCTCTCTCAATCTAGATTCCCAATCTTTCTTTCTTTTTGTTTTTTATTTTCTTGTCCTCACTCTCCATTTAACTTATTGCCTCTCGTTCTTGTTCTGCCTTTCTCTCTCTCTCTCTCTCTCTCTCTTTGTTCCGTCACATCTCAGTGATCTGGAGCAAACCTTTTCATTGTCCTTCAGTTGGAGTAAACATACAAACACAATGCAACAACCGCTGCTGGGCCCGCAACACAAAACAAGGCTCATGAAAAGAAAATTGACCTGCGCCGTTCAGCATATGTGCACACCGTGTGCGTGTAAATATGTAACCTATGCTGGGCATGTCCCTTTGTGTGCACACGTGTTCCCATTATCATGTACATCCAACTTCCTACTGTGTGTGTGAGTGTGTGTTCGCAGAGAAAAAGTGAGTATGTTTCAGAGCCGTATGGGTATGTATGCCTGTTTGTCCTCTCTGTGTGGGTGTGTGCGTGGGCGGCAGGCCTGCCTTGAAAATGCCAGAGCCTGTTTCTAATCCAGGCCTCCTCAGTGGGCTGTAGCTCTAGCTGTGCCAGGCAGGCCCTGCTGCAACACCAACAGAGCCCCAGCTGACAGCTAGCCTGCTCCTCTCTCTGCTTTCTGGACAATCTCTGAGCTGCAAACTTTAACAATGGGTTAAGCTGGGAAATGAGAAGAGCCA
>NW_007578358.1:91975-111825 GCF_000690725.1 Stegastes partitus
TTTTTTTTTTTTTTTTTTTTTTTTTTTTTTTTTTTTTTTTTTTTTTTTTTTTTTTTTTTTTTTTTTTTTTTTTTTTTTTTTTTTTTTCTTTCTTTTTTTTCTTTTTTTTTTTTTTTTGCGCACGGACCGTTTCAGGCGAATGGAAATGAAATTGCCAATAAAATGAAAAAGCTTGCAAAATAAGATCTAAATAAGGCAAACCTTAAAAAAAAAAAAAAAAAAGAGAGAGCGAGTCAGTTTTCTTATCAGTTTCTATTTCAGTGTACATCTAATTAAGTTTGCATTGCAAGCCTTGTTAATCTAGCTTTCACTGTTAATATACTGTCGAGAGTTTAACAACCATGTGAGATTATTGCCGAGAATTCCACCTAACTGGCACATGCATATAAAATGAGCGGTGCATTTATTGAACTAACAGGTAATTCATTTCTAACTGTTAATATTTCAGTATAATTACTTTGATAGTCCAAATTGCTATGCGTGCGTGAGAAAGAATCGCATTTATTCGCAAAACAAATGATGCACGATGCTGTTGTGTGCAGTAAAAACGTGTTGCTTATCTAATATAAAGTGAAGCAGCTATTAAAAGGATGTAAAATAAACATGCATTACTTTGTCTTGCATCAATATTATGAGGTTTGTGACAGCATTTATGCGTTTTTGGCTCAAACAAACGGCCGTGCATCATCTACATGTTTTGTTCAAAGGGGTGCTGAGAGAAAAAGGCAGGAGAACAAGAGTGGGGGGTTAGAAAGAGAGCGAAAACAGGGAGAATGAATTATAAAGTGTAGAGAATTGAGCACAGAATTGATCTGCAGTCTGTCTGTCCCCAAAGAGGTGGAGCCGCTGTAATGAGAATGGCATACCAGATGCATACGAGGGCCGTCTCTTCCCCATCTCCATCCCTCTCTCAAAGAAGACAAGTTTGTTTCTCAAGGTGATTGTTGCTGTGATAAGGGAGAGGGTGTTATTAAGGGTGACAGCGAAGGGGCTGAGAGGCAGTGGCTGACTGGATAACCTTGTCCCCATCCCCGCCTCGCTTCCTTCTGCATGAGCATCTCCACCACTGGCCTGCCCTGCCTGCTTGCTCGTCTGAACACAATCTGCTGGCTGGAATTACCTCCCGGCCCCAGGAAAACTAAACATGATTTCTGACCTTTCCTTTCTGTGTTCAACAGTAACCTTTGCTGATCCGCCTACGCTACGAGACCATTGCAACGAGCAAAGGGACGGAGCGGAGGGGATGTGGGTGCTTTTTTTTTTTTTTTTTTTTTTTTTTTTAAGGGGGAGGGGGGAGTTGAGAGAATGAACGTCTGTTTGGCTGAATTTATGTATGTGCATATTTATAGGTACAGAGCACAGAGGGTCGACGCAATAACTGAAACACTTGTACAATCAAACAGCACAACAGTAAATATCACCTTCGAGAAAGCTTTCCGGGGTTCAATTTTGCTGCCGGCGGTCGCAATTTTGTAGTTTGTGAGGCGTTCCTGTTATTTTGTCTACTTTCCGTAAGCTGCTTCCATGTGCTGTGGAAGTTTAGCGCATTCGGTCGGGAAAAAATCTAAAGTATGAGACACTGCGTTTCCAGAAATACTGCATCTTTCAACTTGGCTGAATCCATTACATCATCACTCTGCGCTCTCTTGTTGTTCTCAGCAAGTTTTGGCATTGGTATTATCATTAGTAGTTTGTTAGATAAGGCTAATTGATCTCCACCTACACAGTGTATTAGTGAATTGTTGTGATCTACTCCTTCCACTGACTCTGCATAACTCCTACAGCCTCAGCACAATCTGACCCCTCAGGAGCAGCGCACATCCCTATAGAAATGATTTCATCATCTCTTTCTCCCTCTCTTTCTCCCTCTCCCTCTCTGTTTGTCTGCTGCTTCTTCTCCCCTCTTGTCTGCCATCCATAAACCTAATTCACCCCCCCCACCCTCCTTCCTTCTCCTCTTCAAAACCAGTTTGTGCTGATGTGGGGGTAAATGTAAGAGCTTACAGGTAGAGTGACCTGAACATCCCAAGGCTGGCTCGGTGGAGTTAGCTGACTGAACTCTTGGTGAGCAAAGGCCTGTGTATCAGTATTGTTTGTGTAAGAGCACCAGAGGGGATTTGGACAAGGAGTGTGAGCTCTGAATGTGTGACCCAGAGCTGGCCTTACTATTGGATTAGCTCACCCTGATCCCCACAACCTCCGAACATGCTCCCTACTATTTCAAGATCTCTCCATTTATGCCCAGCCAAGCACATTGTGACCAGTAATCTATAGTTTTCTTCTCTCCAAAGGGAGAAGATATACTGTTCAGCTTTTTGCTTCGCCCCTCGCCGCCCCTCCCTCTCGCCGAGTTTATCCACAGTTTTCTCTGTTTATTTTGCACTCGTTCTCTCTCTCTCTCTCTCTCTCTCTCCCACTTTCAGCGTCTCGGAACAAATTCCCTCCTTTCACCTCTCTAGTCTCGCCATTTGTTTTTCTCTCTCCCCTCATTCCTCTCCTCTCTAACTACCCCTCTCTCCTTCATTCCTCCTCGCCTTTCTAAAGGGGATCAGTAGAGCTTAGAGGCCTTCCTGCTTGGTTCATTACTGAGCTGCTCTGACATGGGGAGCTCGTATCTGTGGCAACACACACACACACACACACACACAAAAAAACACACTACTGATGTTTAATACATGGATCACTCTGTTGTCTTTTACGCCAGATAAATTCATCATCAAAAACTGAGCACAGAACAGCAACGGTGCATGTAGCCCTGCTCTCTCAATCTAGATTCCCAATCTTTCTTTCTTTTTGTTTTTTATTTTCTTGTCCTCACTCTCCATTTAACTTATTGCCTCTCGTTCTTGTTCTGCCTTTCTCTCTCTCTCTCTCTCTCTCTCTTTGTTCCGTCACATCTCAGTGATCTGGAGCAAACCTTTTCATTGTCCTTCAGTTGGAGTAAACATACAAACACAATGCAACAACCGCTGCTGGGCCCGCAACACAAAACAAGGCTCATGAAAAGAAAATTGACCTGCGCCGTTCAGCATATGTGCACACCGTGTGCGTGTAAATATGTAACCTATGCTGGGCATGTCCCTTTGTGTGCACACGTGTTCCCATTATCATGTACATCCAACTTCCTACTGTGTGTGTGAGTGTGTGTTCGCAGAGAAAAAGTGAGTATGTTTCAGAGCCGTATGGGTATGTATGCCTGTTTGTCCTCTCTGTGTGGGTGTGTGCGTGGGCGGCAGGCCTGCCTTGAAAATGCCAGAGCCTGTTTCTAATCCAGGCCTCCTCAGTGGGCTGTAGCTCTAGCTGTGCCAGGCAGGCCCTGCTGCAACACCAACAGAGCCCCAGCTGACAGCTAGCCTGCTCCTCTCTCTGCTTTCTGGACAATCTCTGAGCTGCAAACTTTAACAATGGGTTAAGCTGGGAAATGAGAAGAGCCATGAAGGACCATGAGAACTCAGCATTTGTGATTAGAATGGGTCTTATAAGATGAATAAAAAGAAGAAAAAAAAACATGATCCACAAGAGAAGATCAAATGACATGACAGTCACCAACGAAAAAAAAAAACACAACAAGGGGCGAATGTTAACGGGAGGCGGTGTTGGTAAAAGATTTAGGATGAAATCAAAGTGGTTAAAGCTGATTTATCCTGTGTAAGGACGGCGAAGCTCTCTAAGGAGACACCGAACAGCCCTTCAAAAATGAAATATCAGCAGCAGTCAGTGCCAGTCATCAGTGCCATGTGTGATGGAAAATCAATCTATTTCATATCAGAGACCTGTGAGGAGAAAATGAGAGAGACAGGTCCCTGCTGCCGCCTCGCTGTGCCTCTTTAAACGTCTCCCCAACAGAAACATCCCTGCGTCATCGGTGACGGAGACATTCGCAGTGCTGGTGGCTCAATGTGTAACGGCTGCTGTTCTGCTAGATTAGGTAGGTGATTGGCCATTAATATTCATTTCACAGTGTGTCTTTGTTAGGCGGCAGCAGGGGCTGACAGAGTGTTTGGATGGATTTACTCTACCGTATATATTTCCCTTTAATTTCTATAGGCAAGGTGGTTTCCTGGTATGGATTACCTAGAGGCTGAATGTACTGTAGTTCTTTTTTTTGGTCCTTCCTTTTTTTTCCATCAGTTTGTTCTTAATGTTCGACAAAGTGAACGCAAGGAAGAGCTCCGGAAAACTGCTCCAAGATGTCCGTGAGTCATCAAATATTTAGTGGAATTAGAAGAAAATGTTCTATTGTCTTCTTGTTTGAGCAGTGCAAAAATAACCAGGGGTGGAACTCTGGTGTCGTCTGGGCCTGTCTGGTCTTAATAACAGCAGAGAGTTCCTCCTGGAGGAGTCGAGGTCCAGCAGGCATAAAACCACAGTAACAGGTCTTTCCCTAATGGATGGCAACCTGGCGCAGGTGATCTGAACTGTCCTCTCCGTAATGAGATTAAGGGACTAATTAGTATGACTGTAGCGTGGCTGCGTGCACTGAGGAATATGTGGCCCCTATCGGACTAGCAGCGTGGCCCCTGAGAGAGCAGGCCAGACTGAGGTTGTCCCCGGCGTCCCTCCCCTCCCGCCGCACCGAGAGGCTAATTAATACTTTTTTGCATCCGCTCTTCCAGCTACCCGTGCACCATTCCCGAGTTATAAGTCCTGAAAGTTATTGATCTGGGTTTCTGGCAACACGAAGCGAACGAGGATCAGAATAACAAAAAATTTAATCTAGGCAGTTTTGACAGTTAAATATAGCAATAATTACAGGGCAAATAAGATTTACAGCAAATAAGATGCTAAAGCTTGTAAAAAAGTAGGACACGGAGAAGCATCCGCAGCTAAAGACAGCAGCAGATATGAAAACCTAAATTATCTTTGCCAATGATTATTAAAGAAGGAATTCAGGCCAGCAGATTAGAGGCAGAATGAGAACAGGAGTTTTTAAAAAATGACAATCCATCCATTCCCCCATCGCACATTCCCCGTCCCCCCACTTTCACTCCTGCCTCCTAACCCGTTAAAGTCACGCTTGTGTTTGATTGCCCCTGTGGCGGCACTCTGACCTGTTCATTTAAGATGATGTGCAACTCTCAGGTCTGTTCCAACACTCATTTGTTCCTCTGTGGGGTCCCCGCGGATGGCCAATAAGAGGACCCCATACTGACCAAAGTGCCCTGGGAGCTCTAAAACCGGCCACTCACAACCAAGTAAAGAGACAGCTGAGTGTCATTGTTAATGTGGACACACAGCACCACAATGGCAAAATCAATGGAGCTATAGGGGACATCAATCTTGACAGCACAAGACCCTTTTGCTTGTCTCACCACTCCTCTAAAGCTCTGAATGAATGGTTTAGAGAGGGACGGAGGACGAGAGAGAACTGAACGAGGAGTGTGGCAAATAGAAGAAAGAAAGAAAGAAAGAAAGAAAGAAAGAAAGAAAGAAAGAAAGAAAGAAAGAAAGAAAGAAAGAAAGAAAGAAAGAAAGAAAGGAAGGAAACATGGGGGACTGACAGTGATCTTTATTGGCCTTTCCTCCATTCATCTCAAGGGGTTATGCTGTCCTTTGAAGATTGTGTGCATCTGACAGGCGGCCAAGTGGCCAGCCATCCTAATTCACCCAAAACAGGCAGAGGTTTTTAGGTAAAGCCTCAGAAGTGCTGCACGGCAGCTGTATGCATTTGGCAACACTTTTGCATTTTCCCTGCCTGTTTTTCACTTCCAAATGTCTCTCTTTGCAGCGGGATGAGAAAGACTCGCCGAAAAACAGCATCTCTCCTTTTTAAAATAACAAAAAGGCACTTGCTTTATTACGGGGTGACACATGAGATGCAAAAAAAAAATAAAAAATAAGAAAAATAACAGCAAGGTTCATTGTCTCCGCCGCTGACTTGAGGGATGCCTCCTCATCCCATTAACATATATGCAGATAGGCAGCGAGTAAATGAAAGCCTCCAAAAACGGGAGAGATCAAAGACGACAGAATTAAGGCCAAGTAATGAGGATCTTGGCAAGAACCCTGCAAATTTATTGATTGTTTGGCAAGCTGTACATGCTCCTGCTCCATTTTTCCCTGCCTCTATACCATTTACTCTTGTGTTTCAAATGCACACACATCAAGCAGTGTGGGCTTTGACTGGCCCTTTTCTGTGGCTACAGTTCCAGTATTGAGCCTAATCACTATCTAATTTACAGTGCAATAATAATGTACTTGGAATAGGGAACAAGAAAAGAGAGATGGGCAGCAGGAAAAGCCCATCTCGGCCCTCCATCCCTTCAATGGCATATTGTGTAATCAATTATACCCGATACAAAAAAGCACAGGGAGGATGAGACTGTGACAGATTAATCCAGAAACCCAGAGGATTTGAACCAGTAAGGAATAAAAAAAAAAAAAAAGCTGCAAAATATATGTGGTACACACAAGCAGCTGAATTAAGAGGACATCGAATCTACTTGTGCATGTGGATATATGCATTTAGGTACATTAATTAAACTTTGTTTGTGAAGAGCAACATGAAAAAGAATTGGGATAAGACCAAAAAAAAAAGAGAGAGAGAGTGAAAAAAAGAGCGCTGGCTGAAGAAATATTGCATCGAGAGCAGTGGAACAGATGAGATCAGAGGGGAAGAATGAAAAGAATTAGCCTAGATAAGGCAGATGAAAAGAGGGACATGAATAAATGATGAAGAAAAGAAGACAACTACCTCCACGACTCTCGCTGTCAGCCGGTTTCACCTGGATGGGGCGAGTCATCTGCAGGGGAAAAAGAGAAAGAGCAAACGGAGAGGTTAGCGCTGGCGACTCGGGCTGTCGCTGCTACAACAAGAGGCCACAAAGCAGAGGTGTCAAAGCCCTCTCTCACATACTAATAGCTGCTCTGTGATACTGATCAAAGTGCCTTGGCTAGAGGGGGGGGAAACCAAAACACCATCATGCGGCTAAGTTGACTTGACACTGTAGTGTTTCTGGTGCCTGTTATTCAGTGTAAACAAAACAACCTAAGCTCTTATTCACACATAGAATGGGATGTATGTGTGCGTATTTGAGGGGAGAGGGGGGGTTTCATTGCAGCTGTGTTGGAGAGGTTGAAGGGCTGCATGTGTGTGTCTAAGTGAGAGAAGGCCAAGGCAGTCCTAATAAAAGTGAATCCAGCCACAGGAGGAGAGAGATCAATGCGGGCCTATTGATCCGGGCCCTTGGGCTGTGGAGAGTGTCTGGCTGGGAAGGATTCTCTGGTTAGGAGGCTCACTCTAATCCACTGGACCCTGATAAGAATGGCATTGCCTGGATTAGATGCCTCTGTCATCACAGCCTTTGTGTCACGCTCTCCTCCTTCCCCAATTTTACCTCCTCCTTTGTTTCATTATTGTTGTTCGAGCCCAGCAATTTTGCCAGACTTTGGCCCCGATTTGTTTGCAGGAGAAGTTTGAAAGATGTTGCTGCGATTTACAATATGTAGCAGCTGCAGCTTTTTTTTTTTTTTTTTTTAATTGAATATATGCCTCCCACGCACATACGGTTTATACACCCACCCACAGACACATATATGCATAAGACGTATTTATGTAGTGTAGCAGAGCATAAAGCTTATAAGATGATCTATGTGCACGGATCTGATGCCAGCACCCCACCCTCCTATGACTCAGTCAGAAAACAAATAGATTTGACAGGATACAAAACACCCACATTTTAATAAAGTTGGGTCCAAAAGCGGCCCGCAATTGGAACAAGATTACTGGAACATAAAAGCAACTTCATGCCACACTCATCTATTTACAGTAAACCATTTATAGCTGCTATTTGAGCACCTTTTTATTGTTTGGAGCCACTTGCCATCGCCGGACATCACCGAAAACCGCCCAGCACTGATATTTTTACAGCTACATATGTATATTTTGAACCATCGCACTGTCATGTATCTCTTTTTTTTTCCGTTCAATTCCAGAGCAGGGCTGAAAAGGTCAGATTTAAAGACAGGGCAGTCCAATAAAAGCATGACATGTTCAAGGAGAAACACCATAATGGGATTTTAAAATGTCTTAATAACATGCTGATATATGGGGGAGAGGCCCAGGCCCGATTCATTAAGTGCTAAATGTATCCATTTTCACCTTGAGGAACTGAGTAACCTTCCCTAGCTGAAATTATTCCATAAATTTACCCATCGTAAATAATAACTAGCAGCGGCTAAGTCTGTGTGGGAAAACAGGGAGGATGTTATGCTTGTGAAGGTTGAGGTTTCTGCTCCTTGTTTCTTGGGAGACTCCTCATCCTTCTCCCTCCCCATCTACAAGTGCTTTTCTTTTCCTTGTAAAACACGAGCAAAGTAACCCTACAGTATGCTAATGCCAAGCCACAGGGCGCAGCGCTCCACAGCGTGTACGGATAGATTACAGAATCAACCGCAATACTATCGCACACATGTTCAAAGCGCAACCTCTGAGACAGGAACACCTCCGAATCTGGGAGGGGGAGGAGGGGGGGGGGAAACATCGGCGAGACAAATTGACAGATAACTTTACAACCCTCTGCTCCTTCACAGCAACACAGGAAATCTTTGAATTTGCCTCTGACACGTCAAACGGACAAAAGACGCCGCGATGCTGCCAGTTGATTTTTGTTCAAATGCATGGTGGAGAAGGCCAAATCCGCGGCTGTGGCTCCTCCACCATGCTATGATCTCAGCCGTCTCCGCAGGGTGCCTGTGTGTGGGAGGCAGCTCTCTCTAAAGCTAGTTACTGTTCAGCCTCCAACATGCCAGCTTAATGGTCTATTTATTTGCCCGAGAGCAATGCATTATGGTCCTGAACAGTCACTGCTGATGGCTCTCAGTTTGTTAAACTTCCCTTGAACACATAAAGAAAATCGTGTAATTCCAGCAGCAATTAAGTGCACTTTGTACACTCGTAACCATATGCACGCTCACGCATGCACGGACAAGGTAGCTGTAAGTTAAATTTGCTTAGCGTTGCCAAGGAAACCATTCATTAACCGGGATACAGTGGGGCATCTTTTCCTACGACGTCCGTTATGGGTTGGCAGCTTCTTGACACGAAACCGAGCGAAACAGTAACTGATACCCTCTTTACGAATAACAAGTTTTTCATTGATCTGTTAATAAATAAAGGGCAGGTTTAAGTGAGGGAGGTGAGGCGGGATGGAAACGGAGGAGGACGAGGAGAAATGAAAGATTGCGGAAAAAAGACAGGAGATGGAGAAAAGGTGGGGGGGGGAGGTGAGAAAAGATACAGTGAGGGAGGAAGCATAAGATGCCTGCAACTCTCAGATAAGATTGTCTCTGTGCTGAGTGGCATTTCTACCGGTCGGACTCCACCTTCCTGCCTTTCACTTTCAAACACACACTGCAAAAGAAAAAAAGAAAAGAAAAGAAAAAAAAAAACCCAGAACATCTGCACTATACAAACACTGTGTATTTACAGTAGAAATTAACCACCTGCCTCTCTGCTAAAATCTACTGTTTGCATTTTGCGGGACATTAATTATAAATTTGCCAAATGATGAAAATGAGCTCTGAACATGAGGAGCTATTGGAAGAGAAATTTTAATTTGGTTGTCCTGATATTTTCGTTCCAAATTTGTCTACCTGAGGATGATGAGGACGGATTTAAGAAAAGAAAAAAAAAAAAAGAAGCCTTGGTTTCAATATAATTAAACATCATTCAGATTACAAAAGCTGTGGTTTGGTTTTTGCCAACCAAAACAAGTTTTTAATTTGTCTCCTTTACAGTATATGTAGTGATTCTCTCTAAGTTTTTTTTTTTTTTTGCATCGCACAATCTACGAGGGAAACATGCCGTCAAAAGTTTGAAAACTTTGCGTCTTCCAGAAGTTTTCCATTTTTCTAATTTACTTATGTCAACACTGTATAAAAGCAAACCTGCAGACCTCTAAGATCAAAGTTAAATAAAAAAAGAAGAAACAAAAATGAAAAGGAAAAAAAAAGTAATCTAAAAGTCAAGAAGAATAAAGCGTGGGGCCATGCATTTAAAACACTCCTTTGAGATATCTGTGCTGTCTCACATACTGGTAATATGCTATAAAATACTGTATACCGCCTTAAAGAAACACTTTCAGAGGACATTAGTGACATTCTTACAAATACAAAGCTTGCATTAGGTTCTTTTGAATCTCAAAGACCATAACTAGGTAGACATGAAAGTGAACTGAATGTGTTTGACTGAAATAAACAAGCTCCTCTGATGACTCAGAGCGACTCGGTGGCTTCGCGACCTTCAAATTAGCTGCTATTCTTTATCTCCCTCCTTTAGCAGAAAAAATACTGGAGGTTTTTTTTGTTTTGTTTTGTTTTGCCAGAACAAGGCCGGTCTTTTCTCTATTTCCCATTTCCACAAGCTGTGCTGCTCTGAGGGCTTTGACAAATCTATAGTTCCATATGCTTTTATTGAGCCGCCTCATTTGCCCAGTTAAGCCCGCAGTCAGTAGAATTAAAGCTCTTAGCACTAGTATGCTGCTGTTTTATACGAGGGGTCAGATAGAAACCCCGGGGCCTGCAGTACATAATGTAGTGTGCAATAGGCCTGGAATATACACGCAGAGCTGCTGTGTTCCCGTTCATCAATCTTCAAGATTGATTGTCAGCTCCGTTACTTAAACTACAAACCGATCCACCTAAATTAGACCAGTCTGAGGCCGACACATGACTTCACTTGTTTCTGACTTTATCGCACTTCCTGGTAAAGTTTTCTCTTTCTATTTAAACTCCTGCTGTTATTACAGACTAAGCTACAAGGCGCACCGAAGGCTCTGGGCTCCAGCCACAAAAGACATTCCACTGTCTGATTTCAAATTACACCGAGCAAGTGAAGGAAGTTTAGTCAGGACTTGGTCTGTTAGTTGTGTGGAGGATTTAGAGTCTACTGTTGGCACTATCTGCCACAGTAATGAGTTCATGACTAGTAGAGTTTAGCGGGATTGAGCAGTAGAGAGTCCCAGACTCACGCTGACACCCCAGAGAGGGCCAGTGGCAACGCAATAATAATGCTTTCAAAGACCTGGTGCAGTTCCAAGCCTCAAACTTTGCTTGTCTTTAACTTTCATATTATCCAAAAAAAGAAAAAAAAAAGAAAGAGAGAGGAGCCGCCACCACCACAGGAAAATGCAGTAAGTAAAAATAAAATTGCAGTAAATCTCATGTAGGAAGCTCATTCCTCAGTAGAAGTCCTTTAAAAACAGTTACGCAACCGCACTTACTTACAGTGCTGCAATAAAATAACTCTAATAGCCATACAATATGTGTGATGTCTGCTGGCTTTCATTCAGGTTTAATATAGAGTAATGTTTGTCCTGGGATCATTAATACGCATTAGTGGGCCATCAAAGCTCATATTGCTGCACTGCTCAGTAACAGGAGCATAAACAGCCCCCTTATGACTGGGCCATCTCAGCTGATATAATTAATATTTCCAATTATTGATCTGAGGGAGTGCTGAGTGGTGACTGTCCGGGGGCCCCGGCTCCTGCTAATAAATCTGTACTGTATACAGGAAGAGGGAGACGGAGTGCAGCAGAAACAGAGAGAGACAGTGAGCGAGGGGAGAATGATTTACAGTTATGAAGTGCTTTGTTGCAATCACAATAATTGTTTATTAACAATAAAAAAATTACAAATGGGAAATTGCATTTAAAAGGCTTGCTCAAGCTTGGTAATGAACTGTTTCTTAATATTCTAAATTAACTGGATATGAAGAAGCATCTCACCACTTTTGCATGAATATGTGATGGTGTTACCAGTGGCAGTTTTTGCAATGAATTATATCATCACGATGCAGTCTTTCTGCAAAATAACTTCCTTTTTTTTAGGCAGCTAATAAAGCACACTGATGACATTAAGAGTGTTTTGTATGAACATGTTTGAGGGGTTTGCATCTGGTTCTTCATTTAGAATCAGAGAGTAAAATACAGACAATGGGACTACAGAATAGCAGAGACCAATCTTTACATGACATATCACATGGTCGTGTTTTTGTCACTCAAATCTCACCTTAAATCCATTTTTTTTTCTATGTCATCCAAAGATATTCAGATTTGAGATGCTGGAATTCCAATGTTTGTCTGCCTTGATAAACTAGTGACTCAATGAATCAATCAAAGCTGTTTGTAATCATTTCCCTAACAATATTTTAACACAAGTAAATCCTGGAGTATACCGACTGAGAGATAAAATGACATATTGTATATTTCTAGATACAACATCTCATCTGCAGTTTGGTTAAATTACACATGCTTTGATTCATGCGACTGTGTAGGTATGTGCATATGCATTTCTGAGTAATTACTGAACTTCTACATGAACTATGCCAGATGTGCTCGTCGTGCAGTTGCACAGGAGGTGTACGAATGCATCGAATCTACACGGGGATGTTCATGTATGTGCTCGAATGCATGTGGGAGAATGTTTCCTGCAAGTGATTTATAATTTACCCATATGTGAAAATGTGCTGGCGGCAGCAGTGTGGTGGTCCTGATAAGAAGCATCAGTCAGTGCTGAGGAGATGGAAGCCACTATAAGCTTTGGGATTCCTATCAGAACCAACAGGATTTAGAGCTCGAGGCACTGACATGGACTGACAGACACCTGCAGACCTCAGCCAGTCACTATCAGATTTGTAAGTATGAAAAGTTCTACTCCTAAATGCTATATTCATTGCGAATAGGGAGGGTAAAAAAAAAAAAAAGCATCTCCTTTTCTGATGATTTTCTAAAGTGCAGCGAGGATGCATTCTGTAAAGGTGAGTTTTGTCATTCAAACATAAAAAAAAATAAATAAAAAATGCACGCTCTTGTTCGCAAAGTGCAATTTGTTTTTTTTTTGCTTTGCAGTTATTTTGTACGAGTGTTACTTTTTATAAAGGCTGAATAGCTCTTTTTGGAACAAAAAATGTTGATGTCCATCTGTTACACTGAATGCTTCTTGTAATACACCAATTAGCAATGAAGCCGCAGCTAACTCACAAACGCGTGTGATCTGTAGTACCATTACGACTAGCACCACTACAACATCTCTGATTAAGACCATTAGACCTTCTGTTGTCTTATAGCATCCAAGTTCCTGTTTATCTCTTCCCCCAAAACACTAACTGCCTCCCAGAAACAGCCTGAAGTCCATCTACCGAATGCTTTTCCAAAAGCCTTTCCAACCCTCTCTATTATCATGGCTTTACTAGCTGGAGTGGTTGGCCAGCTGTCTGACTGCTACAGCCCTCATTACACAGACAGCAGAACTCAGCTCTCATCAAGATTTCATGAAGGTGAATGTCACACATCAAAACCACCTCATTTGTGGCGCCCCATGACTCAGCAGACAGACAGACTTGTATAGCATGAGTGTGTTGGTTCTCATCAAACTCTTTATTACTTCTGCGTGGAGCCTGATTAGCTGAAAATGCCATATTAAAAAAAATAAAAATCTCACCGTCCACCTCTGAGTTTACTTATCGCTATCCTTCGCACAGACACTGTCACTCGCTCTTGCGCCACGCTTGTCTGTCGACTTGATTATGTCCTCCTGTCTTGTGGAGTATAAGCTGTCTACCAGTATTTGTATAAGAGACTCTGAGTCCTACAAGACTTGTGCAGTGGACTAGGGTAAGTGGGTGATAGAAACAGTGTGCAATCATGAGGGGGAGTAGATAGGGGGATTGAGCTAATGCCCAAATCCTGTCCTACTGAGCCTGTAGCGGGGCGTCCAAGAGATAAAGAGAAACAGAAGGAGAGGGAAGTAAGAGATGGAAAGAAAGGCGGAGGAGAGGGATCTTAGAAAAGTAACAGAAAAGGGAAAACTAATGAAAAGATAGCTGAGGAAGATGTGGAGATTGAGAGAGGAGAGTGGGAGGAGATTTATTAATAAGAGAAAAGAGAATGAAAAGGGGGAAGAAAAGAAAAAAATCCTGTCTCATACCCCTCCTTTCCCTTCCACTTCCTGACTTATGAGCCACACTTTGGTTATCAGGGGAAGGGCATCACTCCCAGACATCTTTGGCATGGCTGCTTTTCAAGCCCAGAGAGCTATTGACATGGCGTGTTACTGTAATGCGTGAAGCAGTGGGAGACTCATTGTAAATCTGTGTCAACAAATGCTGGAGCAGCAGCAAGCTCAATCTCTCTCTCTCTCTCTCTCTCTCTCTCTCTCTCTCTGTGTCTGCCTCGCTTTGCCTCTCTCTTGCATTTACCGACCTATCTAATGAATCTTATCTGCACAGCACACTGGAGGCTTAAGCTTTTGGTGGGCTCACATCTCTCCCCCACACATACACACACACACACACTCTTTCTTATTCTGCTCGCTGTTTCATGTGGTTTACGCTCTTCAGTTCATTTTGAGGAACTGTCCTTAGAAAGATAAGATCATGACGACAGGCCCAACCCAGTGGCTTCAGAAGGGCAACACCGCGCCAATCCCGGGCCGCGGCGGCGAGGGTCCGCAGCGAGCAGGAAGTGAGGAAACGGCAGAGGATATGTTCCGTGACAGAATTACAGATCTGGAAGTCGTGTGAGGCTTTAATGCTTAAAGGTGCCCTCACGCACTGACGCCATGTTTCCTATCTGACTGCCGCTTTGATATTTGCTTTGAAGATTATGTCCTGCCTGACCATCGGCGGAGGTAGTGATGTACAGCGTCACATGCGGCTGCACATGCACTTGAGGCTCGGCGATAAGATCTGATATCCAAACCAGGGTTAACAGTAAAGCTTGGCCCCGATAACAGTAAATGAAACGAAATATTTGGAGACACGGCCTAACAATCAGAAGATTCTTTTTATTTTCTGTCTTTGAACGTTGACAATAGCAAACAGCCCTGGTCAAATGTGTGGTTTTCTATTACTCGGCCATGCACTCATGATGCTGTACGACAAGGTCACGTTGTGCACATCTAACTACTATAACTACAATCTGACAGTCTTTCCCCCCCCAAAAAATGCGCCCACACAAATGATATGGCATCTTTTTTTCTTTTCTCTGCGTCTTTTCCCCCAACATTTGTTTCTATATCCGAAGTAAACCGGGCATGCATGATTAATAAAATCGCTTATAACTGCCGGGTGGAACAATGCAGACTTGGTTCCCCCAGTTTTGATTAAACCGACAGAAATGATGCAAGCACAGTGATTAGTTGTTTGTACTTAGGATTAGAGTGATTCATTGTTGTACTTTCAGGTACATTACAGGGGTGCGTTGCCATCGACAATTTGTCTAATGGAATCAATTTACGGGGCATGCCAACGTGACTTAAATTAAGTCACGAGACGTTCACATTGTCGAGTTTGGTGAATTTTTCCGCTCATTCTGCTGCCTTACATGCACTCGGCCAACAGACTTCTACGTGGACACACTCAGATACACAGACACCCTTAGCTGCATGTTTCTTTTACCCTCTGTGTTGAGCCCAGAATGCTCCTGCTGCTGTCACAGCAACTCCAGGATTGTGACAGATTACGGCCTGCTGCCCTGACCAGCAGGAGCCAAGAAGTGTTGCCTGCCCACTGACTCATAATTCTTGGCATACCTATGCCGAGTTGACGTTTCTTTAATGGTCCCCAGACCTCCAGTAGGAATCCTTGTCCTGAGCACTATGATTGCCTATTAGAAATTCACCGGCACTTGCATTTTTCCTCTCCACGTCTTGTGCCACCGCTCATAGGAGGAGCAGCAGAAGGAGAAGCCAGAGAAGGATAGAGATAGATGGAAGGAGGGAGTGAGATAGGGACACAGCCAAGCACGTTGGCTTTGGTTTGGAGGAAGGTGCGAGCGGTGCCAGAAACAGAGACAGACAAAAAAAATTTAAAAAATGGAGGCTGAAAAAGAGAAAAACCTGTGTCAGAAATGTAGAGAATATAACAATACGTCCCTCAGCTAACAGCATTATTACCAAAATAACAGTGGGCTGTCTCCTTTAACTCCGTTTCTCCCTTTCACTCTACATATTCTTTCAGTCGACATGCCCTCCTGCCCAAAATCCTGCTGTCTGCTCTGATACGCCACTGGAGGACTTATTCGGTCTCATTAACCAGCCACATCTGCCACAGTTACAGATCAGTGTGACATACTGTTTATTAATGTTAGGATGATCGACCATTTGTTATCCTATAGGACTGTTATCAAATTGGTGAAATCTGGACTCGGCACAGTTGCCTGGTACATGTGTGTGTGTGTGTGTGTGTGTGTGTGTGTGTGTGTCCATCAAAGGGGGGATTGTGAGAAGGAGCCAGAACTCACAGGATCGACATAGGACCAGCCTGCTCTGTCCATCTGCTCAAAGCTTCATTCCCAGCATATCAATACCCCATGTCTCATACACACACACATGCACGCGCGCACACACACACACACGCAGCATTCTGTCACCTGCGACTTCTCCTGGTTCCATCACTCTCCCACCACTCCAGCCCTTGGCTGTAAAGCCTGCTTATGTTTCATCCTGACACTTGGAGAAAATCCCCGCTTGTCTATAAGCGCATTCAGCACTACACAAAAGGGACAGGCCTGTCTTCTAGCCTCTCTCATCTCCTCCTCCTCCTCCTCCTCTCAAGTCTGACGCTGCAACACAGTGAAATTGTTTGCTAAATAAACACAAAAACCCCTTTTCACTGTGTCTGGTTCAACCTTGAACTGCGCAGAACCCGAGGGCCAGACAAGCAGCACAACGGCCTGACCTCTCGCCATTTCTCCAAATCTGCAGCAAACACACTCTGACGAAGTGAGAACAAGAAGCACTGGAGCGGAAAACACATTGGAAGTGTCTTTGCCAACTCCCACTCCTCGCTGCCTCCCAAGGCCTTGTGTGGCTTATTTCATTGGTAAGGTTTGGAGCGGGTGAGTGAATGTGGTTCGGGGCAATGTTCTGAATGTGTTTGTGTCTAAATTTGGTTAAAAAAAAAAAAAAAACTAAGCGCAGAGGGAGCAAAAGAAGGTTTGTCATGTACTGTATGTGGTTTCAGAAAGAGGCAAGGTTGAAAAAGTTTGAAAAAGATTTAGGTGCTGCAGAGTGCACTTACACTGCAGAGTGATATGGGATTTTGGACAGAAGAGGAGGGAATTATGTCTTATAGCACAAAGAGCAGAGGAGTATGTGTCGGCTATACACACAGCTGAATGTAGAAAAATGCTGTAAAACTATTACAACCGACTGAGAACTAGAAGTGGTAATGGGTTCAGACCTGACTCGTGCATTACATCCATTCTTCTCTTTTTGACCTCATTAACCCCATGAAACTCATCACACAGTCAAAAAAGAAGCTCAAGAATTTGCCTGGAAATCATTGTAATTATACAATTTTAAAGTTGGCCTGAGCATGGAAACATATTAACAGAGATAGCTGCAGCTGTACAGTGATTGCAAACTGCTAGTTGTTATTCCTGCATGTTGAAGTATTGTGAAAAGCTCACTGAATCCATGGCTATGTCATACATTTTGTGGAGTATTATGGGAGCTGTAGTCCCAAATCTTAGAGCCACAGTATCTCAAAAATAAAATAATGCACACAATAATAAATGCAATGACAAAATTAATTTGTGTTTTTGCGAGTTGCACTATTAAGATGCATTTTTTTGGCATTACTCAGGCTCATTGTGCGTGGTTCTTATATACTCATAGAAAATACAAATATTCTGTGTTGAAGCTCAAACTAAAATAAACATTTTCCACTTCTAAAGCATGTGTAGAACAACTCACATACAAATTAGCCCGACTCACTCTGAAAAATAATAACATACAGCATCGCCTGGATAATATATGTAGCGACTCCGCTAAAAGCCTGCAAATAAAGAAAAAGAGACGCGAGCAGAAGAGGGGTTCAAACTGAAGGCGCATCATCTGCTGCCGGTGTTCTCAGGGTGATGCCAGTGTTGACAGTGTGCTGGATCTGTTCTGGTAATCCTCTTGTCTAGTTCTTGACTGTTCTTGGTTCTCTTTCAGATGAGGGGGAAAAAAATAAAAAAAAAATATATGCGCAGTTCTGCTTCAGATCAAGTCCCGGAGACATCTGTTGAGGTGAAGTGAGCTCCCAAGCTAATCAACAGTGGGAGATCCAGTTATCCCGTTATAATGCCCTACCTCGAGGTGCAATCGAAATGCTGCGCACCTACCCAACCCGCCATCCCCACCGCTAAACTCATAATGCATCCTCCTCCTCCTCCTCCTTCTCTTCTTTCTTTTTTTTTTGCATCAGCAGCATTCTTGACAGCCCGTGACCTCACATGGTCCTCACGCCTCCCACCATCCAGGGACATTTGTATGCATGCATGTATTCATGAGCAGGTATTAAATTTAAAGATGTTTTTACAGTCAACAGTCACTGATATACAGCTAATGCAGGCTAAGAAGAGAGGGAGAGGCAGAGAGGGAGACGGAGGGTGGGAGGAAGGGAGGGAGACATTCTGTGCACTCTGTATGAACTCCACCGAAATCACACTCAGAGGCCTCCTACACTCCTGCTCCTCCCTGTCTTGGCTTTTTTTTTTTTTTTTAATATTAATTTTTCCACTTTAATGATGTTCATCTGAGCACATTCGTCTAACAATTACAACTTGATGATTTAGCATTTTTTGCAGGATAGGATCTTAAATCCTACTGAAATTGCATTTGGGATTTGAGGCGCATTCCCTCCGTTCGCTTCCCTATCTCGCCGCAATCGCGAGGTGGATGTTTGCGTCTCGCCGTTCCGCGAGGTCAAGACGCTTCTCGGTTCTTCTTCTTTTTCTGAGGGCAGTCCTGGGAGCTCTAATGGCTGGTTCGCACTCTCTGCTTTACATTATTTCCTAACTGCAAATACTAAGAGGCCATGTCAGTCAGAGAGCAGTCCCATTGCACTTAAGGATGTAACCTACATACACTCAGCCATGGATGGGAAAAAAAAAAAAAAAAAACGCGTACAAAGACACTTGAATATAAAGCATGTACACACACGCATGCGTTCACTAAGACTTCACTAACTGGACATGGGGGGGCTCTTAGCTCAAGGGGGGGTCACACAGGGGACGCTTTATTTGCTCTAAGACTATACCACCCACAGACCACCGCCAGTACAGTGTACAGTACTTATTGCAAACTAAAGAGGACAGAGCGCAAGAGAGAAATAAGCGAGAAGAGTGCGCAGAAAATGGAAAGAGCCAAAGAAAGTGATTTTGCCTCATAGTTCATCTTCATCTGGATGCCCTGTCCCAACCCCCAGTTCATGAAATAAGTCCTGCTGAAAATCAATGGCAGTCCGAGCCGTGTAAAGGTCAGCCATTCAGCAGCGCTGGCCTTGGTGGACCAGTCAAGCCCAGGCTTGTACTGTGAAGCTCAGCTAAGTAGAATTAATGGGGGGATCGATTATTCTGCACACAACTTAAATTGAACTAAGCAGAGAATCATTTTAAGGCAGGAACTGTACCATGACGTAGAATGAGATGCATTTGCCACATAGCCAGGCCCAGAACTCATTTAGCAAGCACAAAGTAAAGGGTGGGGGAATAAAAAAAAAAAAGAGAGAGAGAGAGAGATTTTTAAATAAAGGATCTCACACTCTCTCTCTCTCTCTCTCCATCTCCGCTCTATCACTCCCCTTCTGCTCCCTTCTTTTTGACTTCACCCTCTGTGGAGTAACCTCCCGATGATTCGCTGGAACCACCTGGGACCCAACTCATAGATTTGATACAAAGAAGCACTTTTCCTCTTTTTCATTTTTTTTTTTTCTCTTTGTTTCCTCCCACCTCACTCACTCCTTCCCTCCCCCCTTACCTCCTTTTTTTTTTTTTTTTTTTAATATTAATTTTTCCACTTTAATGATGTTCATCTGAGCACATTCGTCTAACAATTACAACTTGATGATTTAGCATTTT
>NW_007578358.1:111851-155385 GCF_000690725.1 Stegastes partitus
TCCCCCCTTACCTCCTTTTTTTTTTTTTTTTTTTTTTTTTTTTTTTTCCCCCCCCCCCCCCCCCCCCCCCCCCCCCCCCTTACCTCCTTTTTTTTTTTTTTTTTTTTATTTCATGTCACCTCCGGCACCTCATTCTTCTTGTATTTTTACCTTGTTTAAAACAAAATCAATATGGAACCGGAGGAGACAAATCAACGTATGGTGGCACTGCGGGGGGAGGCCCAGCAGGCTCCCACCTCTCAGGTCACATGTTCCCTCGCTCACTTGCTCATTCCACGGTATGTTGGGAGGGGAGGGGGGGGAGGGGTGGAATAAGTGAAAAGAAGGAAGGGCGGATGAGTGGAAGTAAAGATGTAAGGTTTGACTTATGGAAGGATGAAATGATAAGAGACCAAAGGGCTGGAGAGGGATGAAAGGGAGCTGGTGAGGGATGAAACAACGCTCCAATGGGAGGGCATATGGAAGGAGAAATGAATGGAGAGAGGGATGAGAGGAAAGAAAGGAGAGGAGTGGGCGGCAGTGGGGGGCGGCGACGGCGGTGATGGGGGTGCATATCATGGAAAATTCTGCTCCAGTGACTGGAGTGCAGAACGGGAGCCCTCATCTATAATGTATATCATGGATTCGTGAGAGATTTTCATACATATAAAATGGAGCAGCACCAGGAAGTGTCTCGCTGCCACAGCACAGCCGAGAATCGCCCGTGGGGGCAATTTCAATATTCTGTTCTGTTTGTACTTTCATACTGTTAATTCACATATACCCCTGTGTTCCTTAGCGTTGCTTCATACTGTGTAAGTCAAAAAGGATTAAAAGACTCCATGACCATATGTAAACACAATTTTATTCAAGATTATTCAAATACCTCCACTCCTGCGTATTTAACCTCTATCTACACTTAAAGGGAATGCGCCTCTATTTTAACAACCTCAAACTCAATTTAGAAAAGTTAAAGAAGTTTATGAAACACGAGAAAAAAAAAAAAAAAAAAAACGCGTACAAAGACACTTGAATATAAAGCATGTACACACACGCATGCTTTCACTAAGACTTCACTAACTGGACATGGGGGGGCTCTTAGCTCAAGGGGGGGTCACACAGGGGACGCTTTATTTGCTCTAAGACTATACCACCCNACTTAAAGGGAATGCGCCTCTATTTTAACAACCTCAAACTCAATTTAGAAAAGTTAAAGAAGTTTATGAAACACGAGAAAAAAAAAAAAAAAAAACGACACCGTATAGGACTCTCGTGTCCATCACCAGCCCCATGTCTCTCCCTCAGGTCTTGCATTTCTTTTTAAACTGTTTGGACAGCAAACATAGGCATCATGTGGGAATCTGGAAAAATGAAATAAATAAACATGACAAGTGGCCACTTAGCCACAGCCTCCCTCATTGAAACCTGATGAGGGCCGTGTCTCGGCTAACTTCAACAAACGCTAAGTGACATGCTTAAGTGGGTTCAGGTTGCGCATCCGGGGTAATTCAGTAAAAATACAAATGAGGCTGGCTGGGAAAACAGATCACTATGCACTCATTGAAAATAGAAGGATAGAGAGAGGCGGGGGGGGGGGGGTGAAGAGAGAAAGACTTTCATTTCTGTTCTCTGTCCTTCAGAAGATTCTCCCAGCCTCACATCGACCGCCTGGCACACACACACACCTAAACACACACACACACACACACAGAGCCCTTGCTCAGCCATAAACAGCATTATATAGACCCGGTGATTTCCCTCATTGGGAATCGATAACAAATAACCTCACTTTTCACTGGCCATTATGGTCGGTGTCGACCATACCCAGTCGTCTTTATCTGCACACCGATGTCACGCCTGACCTTGAGCTCTCTGCTCTCCTCTCTCTCTCCATTCCCCAGGTAGATTTCAAGCAGAGGGTTCAGTCCTGGTTTTTGGAAAGGTTCAAATTGAGCCCTATGGGAGCGAGGAGCAGGGAGCAGCCATCTCCCATGACAGATCAATGGTAGGTCTCACCACAGGGCAGGGGGCCAGCGCCTCGCACAACCTGCTAATAGAATCCCAATGTCATTGCTGACACTACATCGCCAGGGCTGCTGGAGGTTAGCCTGAGGTAGGACAGTAGGACAGCCGTGGTTTAAAATGCCTTTAAGGTTTCCATGTTTCACTGTCCTCTGCCATGCATGTGTGTGTGTACGACCGCCTGAGTGTGCACCGATGTACACATGAAAAAAATGAAAGAAAGCCAGTCTCGGGAAAATGTTAAGTTTTGAAGTTGTTGCGTATGAAGTCTGAGTTTAGTGTGTTTACATGCAGAAGATTACTCACATTTCAGTTCAAAAGTACCAACTCATTATACATTATGATGCTGCACAAAAGGCAAAGCTGCTGCAACTTTCTTTAACTTCCTTAACCTCCCTGGAAACTCTTTGGTCCCTTGCAGTCTCTGTCTCCCTCTTAAACTAGCTTCAAGCTCTTGGCTCGTCTCCTTTTGCATTTTTTAAATTCGCTTCTTCTTCTCCCTCTCAGTTCAAAGATACAGTTGCATTTTTAGGCCTTCATTAACATCCCAGACATCCCACCGCAGCGTTGAGCAGTGAAACCCATGATTCATAGCACAAATCATTGCGTGTGTTCCACTTACAGACAGGCTGCAGTGGCTGTTAAGCCACTATAAACACCTATATACACACATACACGCACAGATATATGAGTGAGCGATGAGTGCAGGGGAAATCTTGGTCACCAGAGGAAACATGTCTCAGTGAGTCTTAAGAGCTCCTGATGAAGATGAAGAGAGAGCTTAGACCTTTGCATATTTTACTCCCACTTTTACTCTCTCGATGTTCTACTCTGTGGCACACGTATCCGGCACATATAGCATAGGATTTTAGAGCCTTTTCTGCAGCTTGTCTTTTACTGGATTCTCTCTTCAACACCCACACGAAAACTTTTGCAGCTTCACTCACAAATTTCGGAAACTTTGCACCAGGGCTGGAGCTTAATATCACATCTTCTGTTTTGGTCTGATATGGGTCCTGGTTGGGCGACTGGAGGAATATATTGTGGCGCCGGCTGTTTTTTGGGGCAATTTTTCATCATTATATTTTGCTCATTTAATGGTTTGGCACCTTTAGGATTCAACTCGGTTAATAATTAACGTGCAGAGTGCAATCCAAAGCACGCACTAATGGAAACTGTCAGTTGGAGTTGCATGTTGGTGGGAAGTTAGCAGCATGCAGTCGCAGCCGCTTTAAAGTGTATGCCAATGGAGGTGATTGGGTTACTGTCATCAGCCATTAAGTGTCTAGATAGGGCCAAAATTTGGGTTTCACAGTTATCCAAATGTTGTGTTCCTTGTTTGGTGCCCCCAGAAAAGGGGATAAAGGCCTGGCTCATGTAACATTATGACAGCGTCTCCGACTCTCATCATTGCTGCAGACTTAGTCTGAACAGTAAAAGCTAATTAGCAGCTATGAGTCAGGCAAGAGAGAAGGCACATTGTCTAAAACCGATAGTCTTCCTGCCACAGATCTGGAAAGGTAACACAGCTCCTCACATGCTTATAATGACTTAATGGAAGAGTTCAGTCTCCGAGATTGACAGCATTGTGTTAAGAACAGATAGACTCATTAATCAAGGTTAATTTGAATGCGTCAGTTTTGGACAAATGTGTGCAGAGGTGGTAATGATAAGTAACCATTTCTTAACTCCAGGCTGATTCTATTCGGTGAAAAAAAAAAAAACAACAGTTGTTCCTCCTGCACATGTTCGTGAGGAAGCAGCTCTGTAGCCTTGAAGAGAGGCAGCTCGACAATGAAATAACACGTTATCCATTTTAAATAGTTAAAAAATAGAAAATCAATACGTGGCGGTCGGTGTTGGTGTTGTGGCAAGCCACCGCAAATAAATCAAAGTTATAGGAAACACTGATCTGACACCATCTCAGTCTTTTTCACGTTTTGTCGCACACATCTGCAGATGTATAGGCAGCTATCGGAGTGACAGCAGTTGGTTGGAAAATTTCATCAAATCATCAAGCTCTAATGGATCCTGGCCCACAGTGTGACAGACAGTACTGTCAGGCATATAATGCAAAGATGCGCACACTGTATCAACAGTTAATTCTCAGTCTATTTTCCATACCAACTTTAATTACTCATTGACCCATCTTCTCTCAGCCTCTTCCTCCTGTCAGTGGGAGTCATGACATTTGCCAGTTACATAGCATGTCAGCCCCGGGGGCAGCTTGGAGATCCCCAGCAAACAGCTACTGTACATTAATTAATTACCATGAAATTAGAATACCGTCTCTTCAAGTGGCTGCCTCCACTTACACTCACACTCTGCCCTCCACTTTTCCATGGCTTCACCAAAATCCATATGCGACTTCAGTGTCATCGTGCAGTAGAAATGAATGCGTGCCCCGTCACTCAGGACAAAGATGGACTGATGGCTAAGATATCTCAAGAGTCATCGCAAAGCAGAAAAACTGGAAAACACCAAAGCGGTACATGATACAGCCTCACCGGATTATGCAAGAGAAATTTTTGAGGAGGATTAAAAACATCGTTACACAGTTTGTCCACTCAGTTTAATTGTTTAAAGAAAGAACTTCATGCTTGAGTATCGTTAAGTATCTTTGTTCTCAAACTATCTCCCTACAAAAACATCAACACTATTTTAATACACACAGTTAGCTGGTTGAGGGTGTTGCTCGCTAACACCACCTTAACACTGGTCATATCAGCTCCTGATAAATGTGGATGTGTTGCAAACTGCGAGAAAGTATTAGTAGGCTGTGATCAAGACTTTTAAGGTGAGTTTAAAATAGCAAACAATTGAGGCCAGAAGTAAAAAGCAACAACAGAAATAGAACAAAAGAGAAAGGAGTGGGCTGCGTAAGGTCAATCAGCCCTTCTCCCTAAAATTTACATTCCTAGATTTTCAGCAGATTACTCTTGATCATGATGTGTTACTAATATGTTTCTAATGAACATATCTTTGCCATTTATTGTATTATATAAGTTGGGGTAGGAAATGTCACGCTGGTAACCTGAAAGTACAGAAGAAGCTTCAAAAAGGTTGTCAAAGGGTCGTAATTTAACTCAAACTATTATATTTTCCTAAAACTGAGCTAAGCAGTTTTTGGTGCATAATCTTACCCAAGTAACAACATAATAAGGAAAGATAACATCCATCCATCCATCCACCCATCCATCCATCCATTATCTATACACCGCTTAATCCTCATTAGGGTTGCGAGGGGGCTGGAGTCTATCCCAGCTGACTTAGGGCAAAGGCAGGGATAAACTGGACAGGTCACCAGTCTATTGCAGGGCTACACTTAGAGACAGACAACCAAGCACACTCACATTCACACCTACGGACAATTTAGAATCACCAATTAACCTCAACATGTTTTTGACTTGTGGGAGGAAGCCGGAGAACCCGGAGAGAACCCACACTGCACAGGGAGAACATGCAAACTCCACGCAGAAAAATCCCGGTGCCCCCACCAGGACGTGAACCGGCGACCTTCTTACTGCTGTGGTACCAACTGCACCACCTTGCAGCCTGGAAAGGTAACATCAAATGGAAAAATTCAAGCTTAAATCTAGGACTAATGGTCCCATTAACCCTCAGTGTCCGGTCACACAGTCCTGTTGTGGACTTCAAACTGCTGTCAGAAGAAATTGGAAAAAGGAAATAAATACAGTGATCCACCTGCAGTTCTCTTAAGCCCATCCTACCACAAAAGAACACGTTTCAAAAACAGTCAAGCTAAAGTCAACATTCATTTGTGGCTTCACCCAGAATTGAAAGCCTTTCCGTTGCACCAACACATCCTGTTGTCGCCATGAACTTATTTTTTTACTATCTTAGCCGATTGGCAAAAAGCCCCATGATTGGCTAAAACTTCATTTCATTGGCTAGATATTTTTAAAAGCTGGGAAACGGAGCCAGAAGGAGGCACAGAAGTCTAATTTCCTCTCAGAGCAAATAAATCACAATATACTGAAACGTTAGAATGGATTTTTTTGCCCAATGGTACCAAAAAAATACTACCTACCCTAACTTTAAGCTTCCTCTTCCCCTCCAGCCTCCTGCTGTGGACACTGGGGCTCTTTGAAACTGAAAGCGCTCCCCACTAAGTTACACTTTTCAGACAGAAAATACATTCTTTCTAACCGTAAATGAAAATGCAGTGTAGCTGTACGGGAAGGCGATTTTTACGAGACAGGGTCGAGTCAATCATACACACTTACTCTAACCTAATGCAACACGGCCACAGAGCTGTGTGCTTGTGAATTTGCACTTTTGCAACCTCTAACAAGCACAAAGACAGACAGCGGCCCTATAAAAATCACCTACTCACGGTCGCATAGCGCACACAGCAAGTACATGAGCTCCACACTGAAGGGGGTCACATCCACAACAATGTCAGTCCAGATGGGTGGTTGGCTAATAGAAGTTATCAATGATGTAAACAAATTCAGACGTAAACCGAAGCACGCACACACACACAGACGTATGCATTCACAAACCAACACACTGACACTTGTTTCCAGACCAAGCAAGCAGAGAGGAGTTGCGTGTGCTTCTGCCTGCATTAATTCTGTTAATGATCACAGAGGGTCAGCCTGCCTGTGATCCCTGTCCTACCATTAAACAAATAAAAACAACACTGATTACCAGGATGTTCAGTGGATGCATCAATCTTGAGTAATTAGAGAGTGGTGTTTTGACTCTCTTCCCTTTTCTTTTTCCTCCTCTTGTTCCCTTTCCCTTTGCTTATACCAAAGTCAGGCAGCAGCGGCAGACTCCTTTTAATGAACTAATAAGGCTGCGTGCTTGGTTAGCCAAGAATGAGACAGGAAAGAGACAAATAAGTAGGAAGAGAGGCTGCTTTACCAGCTAAATAATGCCACTACAAGCACTGGCTTTTGCTGCCTTCCTCCAGGAGGGTTCATCACTCTCCTTTTCAGAATAGAAGAAAATAGGAGTGTCTTCTGTGTGGAGATACCTCGTGCATGTGTGTGTGTGTGGGAGTGGGATGCCGCCTGGAAAAGGACACAGCTGTCACATTAAGTTCATGCAGGCCTGTAGCATTAATCTGTCTTGTAAAACCTTGAGACCTAGAGTACTGTGGTACTTAGGGCTAGAGTGCATGTGTGTGTGTGTGTGAACATGTGAGGGGGTTGCATGTGGACGGACCGAGATGAAGAGGGTTGAACGGCATATGGTTCAGGATGCGAATCCAGATGCTCACGCAAAGTAATGGTGTGAGAATGTAATATCGGAAGAGAGCGTGATTGAGCAAGAGGAGAGAAGCGGGATGTGGGGTTTGAATAAGAGATGGAAGGGAAAATAAAGGGAATAATGGGAAAAAAATGCAAAGAAGGAGGTGACAGGTGAGCATGAGTGTGGTACAGGATGCTATAGCCAACATAAATCTGTGTCTGCTGATGAGCCGGGTTGCTGCTGCTTATACAGTCGCTGCATTGTGCTGTGCTGAGCTGTGTTATTCCCACGCTGTGATGTGCAAAAGTTTGCTGTGCTGTTTGTGTGCTATGCTAACCTGACTGTGTTGTATCTGTGCTGTGCTGTGGCGCTCTGTGATACGCTGGCTATGTTGTTTCTTTTGCTGTGCTGTCCTGGGTGGTGACAGCCTCAGCCACTGACAGGTCCTTTAAATTCACCACTGCCAATTAGAGTCACTCCAGACCTGGTGGTGGGTGCGTGGAGGAGGAGGAGGAGGAGGTGGTGGAGGAAGAGGAGGAGGAGGAGGGGGGAAGTGGGAAAAAAAAAAAAAAAAACTGCTGGGACGATGGTTGCGGGCCTGACAAGCCTGATGTGGAGATGGAAATGCGGTAATTTGGAGTAATTCGGCAACTCGCTGGCGCTTGCCTTGCCTGCCCGTCTGTCTGTCCGCTGAAATAAATGGGGTCAGCAGCGTGTGATCGGCAACTTTCATTTATATGTAAATGACCCCATCGTTGCTGCAGCAGCTGCTGTGGAGGCTGCTGCTAAGTCTGTACACACAGTCAAACGCTGGGTCGGAGAGGGAAAACTCACCAGCCTGGCTGACTCCTGCCTCTGTTTCTGCCTTCTTTTAGCTCCGTATCGCCTGTTTTCTCCCTCTCATTCTTCATTTGTCTCTTTCTTTTTTGCATAAAAACAACCTCACAACAATATGCACGCATACTAAAAATACATCCCAGCCGTCCTTCTTTCTCTGTGTTAATACACAAACTTTCTTTGCACCCCAATTCATTAGAAGATGCCATGAGAGCACACGTTTTGAAGAATCCCTTGCATGTATTTGTATATCGAACCGCTACAGCTTTGTAAAATCAAGAAAAAAAAAGTCAAATTCTCATTAGTTACATGTACATAATTCATGACACGCCGTGCCGAAAGTATGTTTTATAGATTGAATGCTAATCAGTTGTTACGCCGACATATGTGAACCAACTTCTTTCGGCAGCTACTGTGGATTTTGGGGTGGCGAAAGTGTGACAAATACACAGTAATTTCATTTGCAAATCGTCTTGTCTGCTATCAGCAGCACAACTGCAGGACTACAAGTAATAATTATTTTTATTATCTGTTGATCTGTGAGAATTTTTTTGTTTTGGATTTATCTTTAAGGCAATGTTCAGCACAATTCACCAGAGCAAAAGATGACATCAAATAAAACTTCTCATATGTGTGGAGCTTTTGCTTGATAATTAAACAATATCATCATTATCAAAGTTGCCTGTCATTCATTCAATGTCGCCACCTCACTGATGAATCAAATAATTGCTATGAGAAAAAAAACAGAATCTCCATCGAGTATCATTTAAAAATCTTTTGATGCATGTTTCTTGTCTTGTCAGCCTTGTTATTCTAATATATTGTATATTATTCACATACTTCCCTTACAGCTGTTTATGCACACATGCTCATCCACCACTTATACTTGGTATTTCATTGGTGAACAGTGTAGCAAAAAGCAACACTAAAAACAATGGAGCAGATCAGATAGTGTATTGTACGGCCTGGAGGTGTGTTCGCTTCATTACCTAGCTAGCCATTGTGCTGATGCAGAACCGGGGTCCTGTAAATTCCTGCCTGCTTGTGACACCATAGATAATTACACTTCCATAAATAATGGAGTGTGCCTTGCCCACTTCCTATAGAACTCTCCTAATGAGATTAATATACAGGGAGCAGCTGAAAACACTTGGCAGGTAAATCTTAAATCTTTTTTTTTTTATTTTTATTTGCTGTTGTTAAAGAAATCCATCTTAAATAAAATAACTATGTTATAAACCCCCCACTGGCAGTGTATTATCAACTCCTAAGGCAATTCCAGTGCAATCTCCTCCGCCACAAATTGGTTTATGTGATAACACCACAAAGAGGACAAGCCATCCTCACCTGTTCTTCATATTAAAAGGTTAACAAGCGGCTCAATTCAAGCAAATGCAGTTAGCGGTAAGGTTACAGTTTAAGCAGCTAAAGCTTAAGGTTAAAGTAGGGCATGTACTGTAAATCAGTTTCTCAATCATGTTTCTCTCAAGAGATCATTCTCCTGCGTTCCTCTGTGTGGTGGCGGAGTTTTACCTTTTTCTAACAGATAATTGGCCAAATGTTGACAGCGCAACTTCAGGCTGGGATTTTTCTCACAGTGATGTTCAATGGGAGGAAAGTTTTCAGCTTTCATCAGTGGGTATCTGCAGGTTTTGGTGTCAGTCCCTCAGAATAAAAGCACAAAGGATACCTTCCCAGGCTCACTCCTTTGCACTGATACTCAGAAATAATACAGAGAGAAATCTATTCCCAAATAGAGAGACATAGGATGCAAGGCGGTGTGTTTTTGAAAGTGGCATAATTCTTATTTTCAAATGACTATGACAGACAGGACTGGTACTGTTGCTCTTTTTTTTTTTTTTGCCTACATGTAAAAACAGGAGCTAAGCTTCTTTTAACTGTATCTCACCAGCCACACATAGAGACCCCCTCTTTCTCCAAAACCTCAAAAAAAATTGCTTATTTGCCTTCTAACTGACAGTCCAGGACACGCTAAAATGAGCTTTTATATATATATCGCTGCACTGCTTTTATATTTTGCAAAGCCTGTGAGTCATGTTTATTTGTCATAACTAATTCATGAAAGAGACGCCTTTGATGATGCATTGATTTCATTATAAAAATCTTTAAGTTATCTTTCATCTGGAGAGCGTCTTTTTATTTATGTCTCGTCTTGGAAGCTAAAATATGTGGGAAAATCTAATTTGGTTCTCTGGACTCAACTGTTTTGGATTAAAGTTGAGTAAATAATTCATGCGCTCAAATAGTTCCATCTGCTATACATTTGGGTTACGGAGAAGATAGAGGAGAGTCTTACATCTCTGTTGTGAAAATGAAATACCTTTTTAATAAATTTGTTTCTTCTGCTTCGTGTCCCTTTAAAGTTAGAGATCTTAACATGCCCCAAAGTGTGAACCAAGATCTGTTCAAAGTGTGAGGATAATCCCATAGAAGATGTTTCAAAGGCAACTTTCAAAAACTTTATCTGTCTGTGCCAGATGTGGGTTGTACCACCCGTGTGTGTGTGTGTGTGTGTGTGTGTGTGTGTGTGTGTGTGTGTGTGTGTGTGTGTGTGTGCAGTCACCCAATAAGGACGGAAAGAGTTTTCAGGGTTTCTGTTGGGAGGATGTACCATTTTTCTCACAGTGGTGGGCCAACCAATAAAGTGCCATTCTGCAGTTATAGTGAAAATATCTAAAAAGTATATATATATATTTCCAATAGTGTTATGGACAGACACACACATACAAACAGACACACAAACGCTGCATTACTATTCTCATAGTTTCCTCTCTGTTAGTTCTCTCCAAACCCTTCCCAACTGCCAAAGCAATAAAATCACATCACACTGGAACAGTAGCTAATAAATCTGATTTGTTTGGACACACACACGAGATGTTAGCACCTAAAACGTGCAATTCTGTGGATATTTTGCAAAAAGACACACTGCCGTGGTCCATTGGTGCAATTATCACTATTTGTATACCTTCACACTAATGACTGAATTGCTAAGTGGCACAGAAGTTGTTCTTTAACGGGACTGTGGGTGAAGCAGTGGTGCTTGGAGGGCATCCAAGAAAAGTAAAGAACAGCTTAATTACATTCAAGTTTTCATTTCCAGGAAAAGGTCCCAGTGACGGTATGAACCGGCCTTCCTTGTTCCTATCATATCACTCAAAGTTAATCATTTCAGAGTACTGGAAACAGGAAAACTGATGCAGCCTGAAATAGTTAAAAGCTTAACTCCGTGCATTACACTCCAACATGTTTTCTCGATATCTTATACTCCACACATACAGGAATTTTTTTTTTCTTGAAGCCAGAAGGCAACTGAAGTGTGTAACGTGTTATCAAGCAACAGCCGTGGAACATGTACAGGGTGGATTGTCTTTTTATTGCGCCACATGATTATTACTTATTCCACTTTTAATAGCTGATGCGTGCGCCTTTGTGCGACAACGTGCATGTTTCCATTAAAACCAAATACAGCTGTGTTCTCGGCACACTCCACACGCTCCATAATGACGCCACGCTGGAATTATTAACACAATAAACCATGTGTGCCTCAAAGAGGATGGGGACTGAGCGAGGGGGGAAGATGGGTGGTAAAAAAAAAAAAAAAAGGAAAGGTATGGGAGAAACGGGGCTCCCTTTAAACTCAATCCCACGGCTCCCCAGCATCCCATCACTGGCTTAGGTTATATTGAGGGAGAAAATAGTTCCACTGATTGTCTGGATGCTCAACCACAATGTCTGGCTGTGGAGGGGGAAATAAAGAGAGGGCCTAATTAAAATTTCAGAGGTACCAGCTGGGTGTCTGAACCACCCCCCACCCACCCATCCACTCCACCCTCCCTCAGTGTCCTCGTGTCTGGATTGAGACACACTCACCTTGATTTCTTCATTTATTAACCTTGACAGAAGCAAATCTGCATCCCCACTCACGGTGCCACAAAGCGTGGATAATGGGGCGAGTATGCAAACATACAGTAAATGTGATGCCGTACACACACACACACACACACACACACACACACACGCATACCTAATGTACATGCACACTTCCACTTTACACACACAAAGATGCACTTGCGATCACCCCCCTTCCCAAAAACACACATACTGTACTGTAGACAGATTAAAGCACCTGCACACACACACACACACAGAGAGACACACACACACACACACACACCCTGTAGGCCCAGACAAGGCCGTTCTTTAATGAACAGCTTAATGGGCAAAGAAAGATACAACAAAGCCGTCTGGGAGGACTGTTTGTAGTGAAGTGATCAAATACACTCGGAAATGATATCCCTAGCATGAATAGTTATAATGATAAGCATGGAAGAATATGAAATCAGCTTCATTTTCGCCAAATTGAAGCATCATTTTGCCACTAGTGCAGCTTCCAGTGACAGGCAGATCAATTGGGAAACTCATTCTTCATCATTTATTCATCGTAAAGCGCACAGTTGATGTGAGATTTTTAGTGTCATTTAGCTTTTTGATTTAGCTTTTGTGCTTGATTGCTGCTTCACGGTATAGAAAATAAGGGCTGACTGGGAGCGCTGGCACAGGAATTATGCAGACGGCAGTATGATATGTGTCTATATGTTCATGTTTGTATTGGTGGGTGGGTACGTGTCTGCGGTGTTCCCCCAAGAGTTGCTAAATTGAGGGCCGCATCTCCATTTGGCTTGCCGGATGGCGACCTTGCAGCCCTGTCTCTGTGTGCTTTGTGACTACGTAATGAAGACTTCAGGGCCAGGCAAATAAATTGCAATAAATTGTCGTGCTGTGACTGAAAAGTAGATGTTCCAGCGCGCACACGCACACACAGCCAAATACAGGAAAACACATAATATATCCACACAGTGTCCTCACATAAAAGATATCTATTAGCACAGGCGCACAGGTACACACATTCATTGAATATTAGACAGTGCATTAATTCTCATCAGCTCAGGAGCAAGAGCGGTTGTGACGGTGTGTCCTGCGAATGCCTCCTGTTCCAGAGCTGCTCCTCTCTCACAAAGCCAGCTCCTTTAATAAAAACATCACAGTCGATATCTGATATCCCGAGTGAAACCTTTTAAGAAAACACCCCCCCTCCAAAGCTTTTGCCACATGAGAGAAAACAGAAGAAATCTTTAGAGAGACAAAAAAAACAAAAGACGCATTGTAGAGGATGGAGAGACAATGAAAGAGCGAGCGGGTCAGGCATGTTTGTTTTTCTGCACAATCCACGAGTATGTATGTGTGCTTGGAAGTGGTAGTTGTCACCGCAGCGACGCCTGACCTTTAACGTTGTTCCAAAGTTAGGTGAAGTTGTCTTTCTTCTTCACTTAAAGTGGAGTGACATTTAATAGTCCCCACAGGTCAAAGAGGGTAACAAACACCAAATAAAGGCTGTCAGATGGCTAAAAAAAGGACAAATCTCCCTCTGCGTAAGTCGGTCGAATGAGTTTGTGGCTTTTTAACCTCTCGCAACACAGGCCAGTCATTTGAATAATAGTTTTAAACCACACCTTACTTACTTTACTTTTCTTTACTCGATCTCGCCACCTTTTCTCAATTTATTTTTTCCTCAGCTTCTCGCTGCTCCGTGGCAATTTAGTGTCAGCAATGGAGAGGTGAAGAGATGGAGGGATGGAAGAAGGGAGGAATGATGGCCCAAGGTGTGCCATACGCTCCAACAGACAGACCCTATTGCCATTGGCCACTGTAACAGATCCCTGTCTCTGGAGTTTTAAATGATTCAAACATTTGCCCTTCGCTGTTCCTGTGGTGGGCAAAGATGTTCCTTGTCTCCTCTCCTGCTCCCACTCCCTCCTTCTCTCCTCCTCATTGTCACTCAGCATCCCGGCAACTTTCATCAGTTTGTAACATTTGCAACTCGGGGGGGGAATCCAGCGTCTCAAGCAAGCAGCACACTGGATTAGTAATTTATGATTTTTTTTTTCTTATATATTCAGGTTTATATGTTTTGTTTCTAGTTTTTTACTGGTCCACAAACTTAAGTGAAACCCCAGTAATTGTTTTTTGGTGCATCCATATAGTTATCTATGCATTTATACAGCCTTAAGTGTGGACATAGGTTAGATTACAGGGAGGGGGGGGGGGGACACATGGGGATACAACTCCCACTATAACCACTGTAACATTACTCATAGATAGCAACATGGCCTCCAACAGTGGGGGGTCTGTTTCTTCAGCACTGGGTCTCTTTTTACTCCCAAAATATGAATATGAATTCGCACGCAGGCAGGCTGATAATCACAGAGGAGCCAAAAGGGAAAAGCAAGAGAGGAGGAGGAGGAAGAGGAGGAGGAGGAGGGGGTCCAAAATTAGGACATTTTTTTCTCAAAAAGTCTCAAAACCTAGTAAGTGAGCCACTAGTTTACCTTTAGCAGAGTTGTTTTCTGTTTTCTATGCTGCATTCTTGTTTTCAGTCAGGATCTATAAGACACTTGAGATGCACTCAACTCCTTAAACACAGTATGTGTGATATGTTAGGAATGAGAAGAATCTTGCTGAAACACATATGAGCTTCTGAAGTCCACAGGTTTATACAATAATTGAGTCTTCCTGCATCATATTCGGTTATATTTTGAACTGTCGCCTGCATGAGTTTATTTTTTCCCCCCTTTACATAAGTAATTTCCACAATAAACATGCCGAAAGGGCACAAATCGGTACATAATAATTCACTAGAATGGAGGAAATTAAGCGCTCGAAATGTTCAAACAAAACCTACGCCCATAGTGTGGACAAAAGCTTATTAAATGCTTAATGCAATATATATTGCATATAAAGCGAATATTGACAAGAGACTTCAGCCAGCCTAAAACCTGGAACGGAGAGAGATGTATTTGGATCTGACTGGCAGATTTTTCTCAGTTCTTGGCAGGCACCACGGCGGACTAAAAACGAGGCAAGAAGTGCGCTGCATTCAGTTGACAGAGCTCCAGAGAGATATGTAGTTCATCCTCCAGAACCAAGCAGCTGAGGTTAGTAGATGAGGGGGAAAGCAGGGGTGCGAGGGGAGGGGGGAAACAGCAACAGCAACACGGAGGCACAACAAACCTCCCAAGTCCTAATGACTGACAGACAAGAGCAGATGAGCTTGCGGTAAATACATTAATTCCACACACCAAGGTCAAGCAGAGCTGAACTGAGCCGAGCTGGGCCGAGCTGAGCCGGTCGGAGCTGGGCCGAGTTGTCTCTCGCTAAGCCGAGTTAGGCCCCAGTGCAGGGCTGCTGGAAGATGCCGGGTCTCTGCAGAGCGGACTTTGCAATCCCCAAGCTTCATTAGGGATGCAGAGAGGTTCTGACTCCCATCACCTGTGAGCTTTTTATATCTGGAATAATCTCTTAGTAGATATTTCTTACATCCAATAATGAGCAAGTTATTACTCCATACAACAGAGAGTGGGAGCAGAGAGGGGATCGGGGGAGAAAGGAGAGAAGGTGGAGGGAGGAGGAGGAGCGAAGGAAGGGAAGAGGAAAGATATAAAGTGGGCATATATAAAGGGAGCTGGAAAATCCACTCAGATTTAAAAGGCAGTAGAGATAAGGAGGCCTCCCCTATTTAGTTTGGTTAACATCAGCAGAGTTTATGACCGTGGTAAAAACAAATAACTTGACAGCCTGCTGCCAATTCAGGCCTCAGAAACAGCGGAGATGGGGGGAGAAAAAAAAAGCGGGAGTACGGGGGGGGGGGGAGCAGTGCGAGCTAATAAATACATAAATAAGTGCATAAATAAACAGAGCATCAGACTGACATGGCAGAGACAGCACCTGAAGCACTGGAAGACAAGTCATCCTTCTCCCCTCTCTTTCTCTTCTCTCTGCTGTCTGCATTGATTGATGTGAAGGAGGAGGATCAAAGGCTGCTGAACGGTAGTACTCAGGAAGATGGAGAGATAGATGGGGAGGGAGGGGAGGAGAGTGGAGGTGAAGGAGGGGATGGAGGTGAGGTGAGGTGGGGGGGGGAACAGATAGAGAAGTTCAGGGCCCTGCTGTCTGTCAGTCAGCTCCGCGAAATGACCCTCTAACTACAGGGCTAAGTCAGACATTAAGGCCTCCAGAGTCAAAGAGGATTCACTCATTCTCATTCCTCCCCCCCCCACCTCTTCTCCTTCTCCGTTCACCTCTCTCCCCCTCCCTCTTTTCTCCCTCTCTCCTTTATCTTTTCTCCTCTATGTCCCATCCTGAAGAGGAGGAGCAGGGCCAAGCACCATTAATCTCCTATCTAATAACACTGGTAATGTTACACATTATTGGAAAGAGATGGGCAAAATGAACCAATAAGTTATCTGATATGGGTCTCCCTTCTCCACGCACGCTCCAATCCCAAGGACATTTAGGCAAAAGAAGAGACACAGATGTAGTGACAGAAGAAGACAGAGGGGGGGAGAGAGAGAGAAGGAGAGAGAAAAGGGGAATTAGTGATGGGGAAAAAAAAAAAAAAAGGGTGGGCAATGTGAAATATTTCCTGCTATCGACCTCTTGGCCAGGGACATGCATAGATTTCTGTATGTGGAAGATAAGTGTCTTTGATAAAGTAGGTTAGCATTGATTAATCCATGAAATCTTGGGGCTGTGGACTTGAAGTTAATGAGTAAGGTTTTCTATTTTCTCTGCAATCTCTCACGACATACGTTCTCAGCACAGCCCGGGGACCCCGATGGCTGCGACACGCCAGCCTCCCCCCCCTCCCTCTTATTTTAGATGTCTGTTATTTTGGGCGAAGATGGCCAATCAATGAAGTTGACATTTGTTACTGTGAAGGATTCACAATGCAATCATGGGATAAGAGTTGTAAGGGCCTGCTAGGTGCATATAGAGGGGGTGGAAAGGTCACGGCTAATCTAAAGGGAACAGGAGTTATTTATCCATACACACCGGAATAAAAAGAAGATGAGAGACACAATCTATATATACAGCCCCTGAGGGGTTATGGAGGCAACACACACACACACACACGCACGCGCTGGCACACACAAACAAAGCGTACTATCTGCTGCAAAGTAATTTCCCTCCTATTTCAATTGGTAATAAACACTGTGCATCAAGTGACCTATCTTGCAGCCCGTATCTGAGTTTTGTAGCAGTGCTCAACAGCTCACAAGGATGGGGAAAATCTGAATACGCCATTAAACAGTCACCCCTGCATGAGGTTAGGCTGGAGATAGCCCTGTTTGAAACGTCCATCTGCATCACTTGAGCTGCATGTTTTTCTGCCACATTTAATACGGCATGACAGTCTTTTTGCATGCAGCCGCAGCGAAGGAAGGCAAAGCAAATAGCACGCTAGCTGTACACATCAGTCACATTTAGAACAACCTTGAAACAAATAGCACTATGGACGCATCCTCAGGCACAGAGCGCTGGGAGAAAGAAATCAAGGGAGACAGACAGGCGGGCATTGCAGGCAGGCAAACAGGCAGCTTTCTCTTTCTTTCTTTCCCTATCTCTCTTACTGACTGTACATCAACACCTCTGTTGCCCACACTCTTTCACATTCTAGTCTCTCCCTCCTCTCACTCACATTAATCCATCTCTCTCTCCGCTGTAAATCATCCCTCTCTTCCTCAACCTCAGCAGCAGCTGTGCGGAGGAGGTAGAGTGGATGTCAAAATATTTGGCAGCCATCTCTAGTGCCGGTGTAGCATTTTAACCTCCGTGGTTATTACACATATACAGGTTTGTCTGACATCCCCCCAGGCATTAGCCTTGAAATCTCTCTCTCTTTTCTCCCACTCTCTCCCTCTCTCCATTCATCACATCATTATCCTTACAGCAAGGATACACAAACAACAAGCTCACCCCCACCCTCATTGCTCAGCGCTCTGTGAATGGCTGAAGCTTTACTCCAAACACAGCATGCCCCTAATCCACCAGAGTAAAAACTGGAGTAAGGCAGAGGGCTCACCTTTTCAGCTCTTTTCAGCTCACTGCAACCACTAGAGTGAGGATGGACAAACAGTTCATATGCATTCATCTGTAGGCATGTGCACACCACGCCCCCGCTGCATGTAAATATATATATACACACACACATGCACATAAATAAACATAGCTCTCTCTCTCACACACACACACAGATATTTCAGTAGCTAATTATCTAATTCCTTCCTTCAGCATCAGCCTGGTGTGTGTGTGTGTAAATCACAAGTGTTGCAGGAACTCTGCCCCAGGCTCTGCCTCCACCATGCACACACACACACTCTCACACACACTCACACACACAATGCATCTCCACCCTTAGGTCTCTGTTTCAGTGCCTTTTTTTTTCCACGGGAGGTGTAGGTTATTCCAGGAAGAGGAGACAGCCCCACAGGGCTCTTGACAGCCTGTGTAAATCAGATGTCATAGAAAGATCTAATGGCGCTGCATGGACCTGATATACAGCGCTGTAGTGTGCTGACAGTTGCATGTATTGTGTGGGCACACAGGACAAACCTACATATGTAGTAACACACGTGCATTTACACACCAGCATTTATACGCTAATGCAGTACATAACGTGCGGCTTAAATGTGGCTGACAGTTGCCTTGCTCAGCAGTCCAATGGATGTATGTCTCCTTTACTGAACTGGATGTGTCTTTTTTATTTTAATGGCATGCTAAGCAACAAAAACAAATATGCAGGTATAGAGATGTACACAATGTCGCGTGTGTGAGCAACATACTTTACTCCACTTGATGAATGTTCTTTGCAAACACTGATACAGTATGAAATATTTATCTGTAATCTGCCAGTAATCCTTTGCAGATTATTTTCCATAGAACAAGAGAAGTCCTCCACTGAACTGCTGTAATGAATTTGTATTTTTACTGCAGTTTCACCTATTTCAAGGACCCTCTTGAGATAAGTAGCACTAACCTGGAAAAATGGAAGGTCAGTGCAATCAAGATCACCATTTGATTCAAGAATATTCAAGAATAGTACATGTTGACTTTTTTTTCCACATCATTTCCATTTAAGATCTGGCAGGTCGCTGGAATGCATCTCTTGTTAAAACAGATGTTTTGCTCTCACAGGTATGTACACAAAGCATCTGGAAACACAAAAATTTAAAAAAAAAAAAAGAGAGAGAGGGAGAAAATATGCTTATTTCCCACGTTTGTGTGTTTAGTTTTGTAACGGTGGATCAAGGAAGGCGCAGGAGGACTGATGCCACTGTTGTGGTTACGATACACAAACAAACAAATCTCCTCCTTTCTGCCCCATTAAAACCTGTTCCCCTCTCCTGTGCCCTATTATCGCCGATCCTCCTCTGTTCTTCTGTGTACCATCAAAGATATTTCCCTGCAGTGCATAATAGACTAAATAACCATAAAAAAAGAGAAACACTTGTTAGCATGCTTCTTAGTATACTGTGACACTACCACAACACACCAACAAAGGATGCTCGGCTGTGGAGGATGACAGAACATTTTCGGCATCATGTGCTAGAATTTATATACACAACCAGCGTAAAGGCCTAAGGGAATAAGATTTTGGAGCGGGCTATGGACTGTTGCTGATAAAAAGTCAGGCTGAACTATTGACTGATGCGGGTTAATGCAGTGTTGACTGATTATGAATGGAAATCACGGTATGATGAATTTTACATGTGCCGCCATCGTATTAAGGCTGCACAGTGAGACCAGGATTCCCTCTGATCTCGGTTTCAGCTGCACCAGTTCACACAGTACAATGAGGAAATACGTATGAAGATGAAGGGTACACGGTGGGTGCCATTCAAAACAATAATGATAACAGGTCAGGCAGAAGGTAAACAGAAACTGTGAGATTCTGGGTTCAGAAGTGCAAGGCTGCAGCAGTCCGAGCTAAATTTATAATTTTCCCCATCTGCCTGATGCATACTTATGCACATCATGCTTCAGTCTGACAACTGATTTGACAGAGGAACCACGCACGGAACATGATGTCCTGTAGGCTCACTACTCCAGGCATAAATATTTATAGAGAAGCCAGGAGGCCAAGGAGAGTCATTATAACCTTATGTAGACCTAAGTGCAGCATCCTGGAGTCGGAAAAACCGTATTCTTCACCATCATTGCCACAACAGTAACTGCCGCAGGTGCCATTTGCAGAGTATAAAAAAGCAAGAGGGACGACGAAAGAGGAGGAAATATCTTGTAAAAAAAAGGGCAAAAAAAAAAAACAACAGCAGGGGCTTAGGATGCCACTGAGGGCCGAGAGAGCGGCGGTAGAAGAAAGACGGAGTGTGCGGGTGTGAGATGAAATGGTTGGGGGTGAGGGGGGTGAGTATGGATGATAATGAAGTATGAGTGTATGGAGTTGGTCTGAGAGACAGAGCTGGATGTAGAAAGCAGCTTACTCACACTGGTGGTGAATCATTGTGCCCCTGCCTGATAAGCTCTGACTCACTGAGAGAAGGGGAAAACAGAGGAGAAAAAGCATATAGTGTAGGTGGAAAACGAGCTGAATGTGTGTGTGTGTGCTCAAGTGTTCGCTGCATGTAATTTGGGCTACATACATACATGCTCTCTGCTAAGGCTGCAAGAACACGACCCATGTGAGGCTCTGTGGTGGTGTGTATGCTGCTGTGAATGTGTGTGTGTGTGTGTGTGTGTTTGCTGCAGTGGTGACAGTGAAGGTCAGTAGCGTGGGTGTGTCTCAGGCCTCCCAGCTGTGGCCCGGGGCTAAGGAGCCATCACTGTCACATCTCTGTCTCGCTGCTGTGTGCTGCTGGCCCTGCAGCACGGCAGCACACAACACTGACTCACACATGCATGCACACACACACAAACACACAAACACACACACACAGCCCTCTGGCTCAGACACACACTCACATACACAAACACACTCACAGACACAACACATAAAACTAACCTCAGGATACATAAGCACACGGAGACTCACACATAAATACACAGAGTGAGATGTCATATGAGCTTATAGTGCGCATGCTCTATTTATATAGCAAATTCAATTCAGCCTCACACACACACACGTGGCTGAAACAGTTCCTTTACATTCCCGAGATGGAAACCATAATGCATGTCCCTTCTCTAATATGTGAACTTGATGACCTTGTCCACACTCATTCAATCAACGGTGGAGAGAGCACAATTAATCCAGCAGCCCGCACCGTACAGTCTCTGCTGTATCGTCTCAGCCTTGCTCTCTGCTGTATTCAGCAAATATGTACAAAGAATCTTGCCTGGAAGTTTTGTGCTTCTACAAGCACAAAGTCAAGCAGAGTGAAGGTTTAGAGGTGAACACGACCTGCTCGACATGATACCTCAATCTTCAATTCTGTGTCTGTGCTGGTTTCACCACAGGTTCTTTCCTTTCTTTATAGATTTTAAAAAAGTAAAACTCTTCCATCTTTGGCGCTCCTCTAACATGTCAGTTCAAACAGATTACAAAAAAAGGAAACCTTGAATCTGCCTTGACTTGCAAATTCTTCACGCTGGATGTAGATCTGATGTTACAAATGAAACAGCACACTGACACTATCAGTGTAACACAGCAAACTATGACTTATGATATTAGATTGATACGGCGGTGAGAGTGAAAGGCACGCAGCCAGTTAAGGTGACTGCCTCTTTCATTAGCCCTCTCAGAGAAATACAGCAGAGGGTTGGGCCCCTTCAAAAAAGAAATATATATGACCTCTGGCCAAACTGTCGCCCTGAAATAGGCTGATGCTACAGCACACACCTCGGTGTCCCTCTCTCCCAGCCATCCTCACACTGGCCTCTTTATGGCCCAATGCATGGCACATAAAAGGGAGAGCACATTGCGCAATTACTGCCTAATTAACTGACCAATATTTTATGTGGTCGGTGAGGCCGCAGACAGACTGCAGATCATTTGCCAGGATTTTCGAGGATGAGTGTCTTGCTGGACCGTTCTCAGGCTGATTTACTGACCTCCGCGGCTAATTTGCGTGTGCGTCCGTGTGCGTGTTTGTCTACGAGTGAGCCCGCTTAAATGAAAAGGCACATATTGTATGTCTTTGGAAGGAGCAGGTTATTTGTTTGATTTGTCTGAGTCATGGTTTATTCCCCACACCGCTCCCCTTCCTCCTCCTCCTCCCCTTTCTTCCTTCCATCCCCGCCTCCCTCAGCCCTTAACAGCAGCAGGTTTGCATTGGGATTTGAGGTGTAATTAAATTCAATAAATAGGCGAAGGTGAAGAAATAAATCAAGCGGAAACTGATGAACAACAGGAGATTAAATGCCACTGAGCCGTGCAAACAAATATTTCAATAGAATTTTCAACAGAGGGCACTCAGGGCCCCCTGCAAACCTCGAAAACTTTTTAAACTGAAAGTCAGCTCCGCGAAGCTGCCACTGCTTCAACTGCGTCTGACGCCATTGTCCTCGTTGACATCATAATATGGCACATGATAAGGAAATAAATAACTATTTGAAGGGCATAGATTGTGGGAGATGACAGGCTATGTTCCCTGCCCTCTGCCTCTCACACACCTCATCATCCTCCTGCATCATCGCTTATTCAGAGGCCAGCCAACTCTTTATTAATGACTACTGAAGTAGCAATTAATGCTGCATAATACATGAACTACAGCTGTGCAAATCTGAATAAAGTCTGATTAGGTGCTAAAGAGGATAGGGGGAAATACTGCCGGTGCATATTAATGCTACCATTTTGAGAGGGTGGGGAGGGTCAGTAGGGGGCTGCTCTTTGTGCCAGACCTGGCAGACCGGCCTGATGAATGCAACAAATCAGTTACACAGCCAGTCCTAAAAGTCAGGCAGCTAGTCAGTAACAAAGACCACAGCAACACATCAGAGCGAGGCCAGAGTACCCGTGCTCCCGTTCAATTTTAAGCAGTGCGAGTCAAAGTGGCTCGGTTCACACACTGATTTGCTTGCTTTACTCCATACAGCACCATACTGCCCTCCTGGGCATAACAAGCCTAAGTGCTTAAAGTCCCCAGAATGGAAATGAGGTCTTTTTTTAACAGGCATCGTTCAAGGCCACACCTGGTGCACTGAAAGCACCCGGGTCCTCTGCTACTCTATGAATTAATGAAGGATCCTAGCAGCAGGGAGGTCAACCTCTGACTCTATCTGCTCGTTCGCAGACCTCAAACCAGGAACAAGAAACCTCGCAAACATCTCCACGCAGGAGGGGGGGGGAGTGTGTTTTCTCTCCATCGCCCAGATTGAGACGTGCTGTCCGGCCTCAAATTAAAATGACAAGGACAGAAGTGTTTCCACTTGGGCCTTTTGAAATGATCACCCGTGTCCATTCTTCTCTCCAATCCACTCTCTCTCTCTTTCTCTCTCTCTCTCTCTCTGCTCTTTCACCACTCAATAAATCTTTAATTCCTAAAAATACAGTCTCCAGTCTTCCCGCAATATCGCTCCCTCACTTTCTCCCTCTCCCACTCTTTCCTTCTGTTTCGTCTTCCCCTCTTGTCCTCTTTTGAACAGCTGCACTGCCTTTATTATGTTGCGCTCCCTCTCTCCCTGTCTGGCCTTTCACTCTAATCCTCCAATGGCCTTTCACATGCACAATATTTCCCCCCCCCCCCCCCCTCCGAGCCACCTCCCTCCCCACCATCCCTCTGACAGGCTTTCACATACAGTATTAGATTAGGCTTAGCTGTGTTTATTTATTTATTTATTTATTTAGTCGAAGGCTATTGTCTCTGAAACTTCCACCGAATTCAAAATCTCGTCCCGCACCACACACACACACACACACACATGCACATTGCACCCAAAAAACAAAAAAACAAAAAAACGCTGACTGCAATTTTCAGCTTGTTTCTCTTTTCCGGCAGCAACATTCTGTTACATATCAATTTGGCTCTTGTGTACTCTGCTGCAATCATTCTTTGGTGCTAGTTTTTGGCAGTGAACATGGCAGCACTAACAGAGTGTTTTAGAACAGGCGGTCTAATGGAGGCTTGCAGCATTTTGTGGTTTCCAATCATTCGGCGGTAAAAGAAATACACAGTAGCAAATGGGTTGAGTAGTCGCCCATTAAGCCGGCCACCAGCACCTCGGTCTAATTGTGGTAATGAAGTCCGGGCTGACCCTATAATGCAAGAGGCCACGCATGCTGCCATTCTGATGCTTTTATAGAGCTGACCTGAGTTATGACCCTCTCTCTGATAGGCTGGCGGCGAGAGAGATGGAAGGCGAGTTGGGAGGGGAGGGGAACAAGAGAAAATAAAACAGCATGAGAGAGGACAAGAGAGAGCAATAGACTGCTAAAAAGTAGTGAGGCAGTGACAGGCGGACAGAGGAAGGGGTTTCCAGTAAATCATTTTAATGAAATGAGTCATTTACCTAAAGGACGGTGTAGCTCCAAGGGACTGTTATTGAAGAACTCTACCCTGGCCTGGCCCTACCCTTCAGCCTTCCCCTCCTGGCCCATTAGCCCTGGGGCTGGCCTTCCATCTCTTTCTCCCCCCCCATCCTCTCCCTTCCCACCTCCCCTCCATCTCTGTAGCCTCTCTAGTGAGCAGGCCCAATCAGGAATCAATAGCCATGTCAGAGGGAACCCACGCTGCTTTGACACCAGTGGATACGACAAAAAAGTCTATTACACGGCAGTTATCTCCATTACTGCTGAGCAACTTGGGCTCCAAGAGGCAGAGAATGGAGGACGGCAGCGGCTGAGGAGAGCCGCGAGGATGGTGCTGGCCATGGTGACAGGTTGTGAAACTCGCAGCAACGTGTCTGATTAACCTGCGTTTCTCCTTTGGGATCCGGTGTGTCTGGTGTGTGTCAGACAGAAGACAAAACACAAAGACATTTATGTTTCCAAAATGGGCAGACAGATGTGTGTACAGTCACAAAGATAGACCAACACCTATATCCCTACTCCTGCATGGTCCTCCTTTCTCTATTAGAGTTAAGAATAAGAGGCAGGAGGAAGTATTTTCCCCTGTTCGATGTTAACAATTTTCTTTTACTGAATCTGCCCATAGGAAAAAATTAGTGTCTTTTCCTTTCAGAACCAGCAGAAACCTCAACAGCTCTTCCCACTTTGCAACAATGCTAGTATTACCACCTAAACGCCAAAGGAAATCATTTATCAGTGTCAGAACCTGCAACAGTCATACAAACCTTAAAATCTATTATGAGTTCTTTGCCTATCATTTATTATCTGTATGTTAATTTCATTTACATGCATATATATTGTTGTGGAGTTATTTCTGTTAGTCGAGTAACTTTCTGGTAGCTCAGCATAATTGTTGAAGAATTGCCTGAGGGTCAAAAGGTTAAGGGTTGAGGCCAACCACAAAAGATACGTTTACACTCCTAAAGGGGTTCTGAGTTTAGGAAAGGAGGACTCGGCAGTTCTTATATGGCATGGAACCTGATAACAGGGTTACATTTACATCTATGTATACTGACCAATGAAAAGGTGTTTTTGACCGTCTGTTCACTATAAAAGCTTTTGCACGTGTTCCTCTGCTTCAACAATCTGGACAGACTCCATATTGTATACAATATTAAATCTGCCAAAGATCCAGCAAAGTGTTTTGTGTTTCTTGAGTTTGATGATATAGCAAATTTCCACGACATCGCCCACAAACCTGAAGTACGGTTACACTTATTAATCATTGCTTTGGATACAAAAGACACAAGATCTGTAATTATAAATGCTGACGATCAATGTTCTGGCACATCTTGCCAAAGTCAATAATATCTGACCAACATTAGCCAGGAGAACATAACGGTCAAAACACACAAACGAAACCCCGCTTTGGCTTGTTTCTGTTTCTTTAAGCCAATCACAGTCATCATGGGCAGGGCTAAGCTAACGATGTGGCTGTTTGAACCTGGCTGCCTCATTGCATGATTCAAATCACTGTCAAAATTAGAAATTTCAAGTGTGGTAGGTCGCCACTTGCTGTTATTGTTTCCTGCAGCCAAGAAAATGGTAAAACAAAGATGGTGGACAGGAAGGACATAGCCACCTGACATGAGCAGCCAATAGTAGGCTTATGTCTGCATCCTACATCCAGGGAGTCAGAAAGCCCAACATAAATGTGTATGGCTTGAAAATCCTTTTAGAACTATCTATCCAGTCCAACCTCCTCCCAGTGACTTTTAACAGCAAACAAAGTTACCACACCTTCATTGTACTACACAATATACATATATTTTGTTTCTAAAACAGTCACACTCGCTTTTACGGCCACAAAAGGTCACTTGCCAGAAAAAAAAAAAACACAAGCATGGGCTGCTTTAGGCAAAACAACGTTGACAGTTTCCGAGTGAGGACAGTTTCAATGTACACGGTGTATTAGTGCACTGTACAGAGGGAGACCTATGGGACAGGAACCATAAAGCAATGTGACACTGTTCATTGGGCTTCACCTTGGCCCAGTAACCTTGATCAGTCAGGGCATCAGTCAACGTTTAATTGCTGAAATGTTATGTGCAGGACGTGGGTGGGGTGTCTATTCCCAGAGGGCGAGACTCTTTACTCAGTGGGCTCCCTCTGCGCTGCTCCCCTCCTGCCTCTGGCTTGCTTTATGACACTCATTTGCCTGATTAGCTAAACAAATGCCGAATGCTCCCTCACTCACCTCTAACAAACACGCATGCACGGACCTTCAGTCTCTCTTCGCTGCCTCGCGCGCTGAGCGTAAGTGTGCAGACTCCGCTCACACACACCGACATATATTGCTTTCCGTGTGCAGCGCCTCACAATGAACAATGTGTGTGCTGAAAATTATCAGCTGTAAAAGTGCTCATAAATCATGGCAAGGTCTGAATCAGCAAACAGTGGCATTAATCAGTGGCTTTAGCACAGATACTGTACAATTAATGCAATCTATTTATCTTCATTTAATATGTGTGGGATGAGCATACTGTACAAGCTCCGCACTTTATAATGTATGATAGGCTGAGAATGAAATAAAAAGAATCCGCTAATATTTTCATCCAGCACTTTGTGTACGCAGCGAGCATGTGTAAGGTATGCAAATGAACGTTTGGACCCTCCCACCGTCGAAGAATCACGACATAACATTTATCTTAGTAAAATACAGCCTTTGATGCACAGAGCTTCAGTGGTAATGAAAGCAATAGGTCTCTGTGAGTGGAGATTGCTTTTCCAGAGCTTCATTTTACAGCCTTGTGTTGAATACACTCCTCTGGCAACTCCTCTTGAATGTTTCATCACAGAGCAGATCCCAGGGGTTGGTACAACCCCCTCATCACGTACACACTCGCTACGAGGAACCTTCACATCATGCATGTTGAGGATATGAGAGTCAACTGGATGCCATTTCATCTGCTGGGGGAGCGATTTGATTGCATATTCAATGTGGGAGGATACAAACATGATAGAACGTCAAGACAGGCAGCTGTAGTAGTAATAGTCGTACTGGTGTGTCCGAATAGCTTTCGGAGGTGTCAAATTATCCCTTCTTATCTACGGTGGAAAGCTTCAAAACCTGTTTTCAGGTAGCCACACATACCTGTTAACATGTCATTGCATTATTTTAACAGCAGTCCCTGTCCTATAGTACAGACGTTGGCCAAACTATTTTGATGGAGCAACATTCCTCGTGACTCATGGGTTTTGTTGTGAGTTAGCATAGCATAGCCTAGCCTAGCCTAGCCTAGCCTAGCCTAGCCTGGAGTCCATGCTAGAGAGTAGAGAAAACTATAATTCACAGAGCAGAACTAGTAAAACGTGTACTTCCTGGGTTAGAAGAAGTAATTGTTAGACAACCCGCCTATTCATTAGTTCCATGTTTAGCCTAGCCTAGCCTAGCATAAGATCACGTAAAATAACATAACATAACGTAACCTATTTTCAAAAATCAGTACCAAACTGTCAAACAATATATTGTATTGCACATATATATGCATACAATAAATATAGATACATCATATNATACATCATATATATATATATATATATATACACACACACACAAAATATCCATACAGGAAATTATATAATAATATAATATATCAACTATAATTATGCCATCCATAAATAGTAGCCAAGAGGATGCCAGATGCTCATTGAGGGACTGTGATTGACGCATCTCAGTACAAAAACAGAGTGATTTTCTTCGACTCAGTAGTTCAACAGAACTGTACAGTACATCTGTCTCCCAGAACAGACAGACAAGACAAGAATGAAACGGAGCCAGTGGAGCCTGGTCTTTGAAGAATGTCGGGACTGTGTCTAGATTGAAACCACCTACCTGGGGAAAGCCTGTTTGTGTGTGTGTGTGTGTGTGTGTGTGTGTGTGTGGGTATGTGTGTCTATCCACGTGCATTGGACTTCATGAATTAGTGTCTGTGTGTGTGTGACTCGTCTTTATGCTTGCTTTGCATGAATTCCAGCGTAAAAGCACGAGTGTGTGGGTGTTTGAGGTGGGGGAATTTACGTTGGTGAGCTGGAAGCATGTGCTGCCTCTGAACTGTAGTCTTCAAAGGCATGTTTAGGCAACTGATTTTATTGTGCTGAGCGCTGGGCAATGACTGTAACCCAAAGGTGTGCAAAAGGCTGTCCTTTACCAGCAAGAAAGTGCACATACCCATGCATATAAAGTACACAGACAAAGGCGAGAACGTGTGTGACAATGCAGCGAATTAAGCTGTTCACACGCATGAAAAATGCACATCCACTGAGGTTTCTGAAGTTCTCTTTATGTCTTGTCGAGCCATAAGAGCTGAGGAGGTTGGATGGCAGAAGTCGCCTATACATCACAAGTTCTTTGTGATTAAATTCATACTTTAACTTGAAACACACATGCTCTAGAACATACGTGTTTATCAGACTGTTGGAGCTGCAACTAAAGACTTTTATCATTGCCGAGTATCATTTTTTCGATTAACTGATTAGTTGTTTGGTCCATAAAATATCATAAACTGGTGAAAGGTGCTTCCTAAAGCTCAATATTCTGCTCTCAAATGTATTTTTTTCCACAAAGTTTGCTGTCAAAGAGGAGTAAAGAAACCCAAAAACATCAAATTGAAGAAGCTGTAATCTGAGAACTTCGACCTAAACCAGTAATTGATTCACAAATTTTTTAATAAATGCCAAAAAAAAAATTATTCATTGCAGCGCTAGGGTGCAATAATGAACAATCATTTCTGCGTTGTGTTAAAAAGATCTACAGTTACATTATTTCAAAGCGTTCCTCGTTCATCAATAGCAATTTTCTCTCAAAAATGTGGGAAGAAGTCAAAAGCCAGGTGTTAGTAGGACACGTAGGCATGATGGATTAAAATATCTGCAACACAGAACCTGCTGTGGACACCGCTGTCATGGCTAGAATTGAAGCCATTGCTCATGGGCCAAAGGTTGAGATTCACAGCACAAACTCTCTCCGAGCTGAAATCCCATCCCCAAACACTTACATGTGCACAAAATAACATTCAAATTGGCACTTTCCACTCTTTCTGTGTCTATGTGCAAATATGTTGGGGCCATATTAAATGAAAAAAGAAATAAAGAATAAAGAAAAAGGGTCCGTTGCTTCAAACATAAGCACACAATAAGGGCTAAAGCATTCAGCTTTTAATTAACATTAGCCATATCAGCATGGACTAATTTGAAATTGTCTTTAGGACTTCAGAGAGAAAGAGTGAGAGACAGAGACTTTAAACCATTAAGCTCAGCCGATAAACCAGTCATACCGGTGGAGTCACTATCTCTTGCTATAATTTGATCTCTTTCACTTTGTATTTTGCTTCTTTTTTAAGAAACACATGGTACTTTCCTTCCTTCCTTCCTCCCCCTTATCCTTTTGATCCAGCCTCCTTTTCTTTCCACACTTCTCTTCCTTCAAGCTTCATCTTTTTTTTTCTTCCTTCTTCTTCCCTGCATTCTTTTTTTTTTTTTTTTTCCCTCCCATGTTCTTTATTTCTTCTTGCTCTCAGCTTTTCTTTCGCTTTTATCTCCACTTCATACAGAATAACTGCGCGGCTTGGTGAGTATAATGAGGCTGTTCCTCTACAACTTCAAACCTTCCCTTCACCCGTTTGCCAGGGTTCTAAAACAAACCCGGAACAAATATTTTGACATTCCGACACAAGGGAAGACGTGTGCAACGATTCCAAGCATTGTGATTCATCTTCTACAAAAACAAAAAAAAAATGAATGGGGAAGAAAAACCCTTTAAAAAATACTGTATGGTAAATGAGAAAGAGAGGCCAATCAAATGCTGATATCGCTTCTTTCCCTTTTTTTTCTCCCCCCATTTTTAACTGTAGCAATCTCTTTGATCGTGATATTAGCTGTCCACTGTGGGATAAGTAAGCATGATATTGGGGCTTACTTAGAGTGAGAGTAATTAAAGCCAAGAACAGGCTCTATATGTTATGCTGCAAACGATTTAGCAGGCCAGCGGTGTACCACATTGTCATGGATCACAGTAAATTGGCCTGGGCAGCTTATTGTGCAGATTCACAGTCACTGTGGCACGTTTGTAACAGTAATTGCTACGAATGAAACGCCTATGGTACCGCATAGCACGCCACTCCACAATAAACTTGATTATTATGGTAATTATATAAGTATAAAACATTTAACATGAGTGCCCAGATTTATCATCACAATCGCTGTAAGTGCATTTACAGAGCTGGGAATTGGGACTTGGAGTATTCAAAGGCCAAACCATTGAGTTGATGGGAGTTAAGCAAAATTAGAAATCCATCTCGAGAAAAGGCAACTTTCTCACCATTGTGATCATAATCATTTTTCTTGTTCTGCTATTGATTTAGCCGAGGATGCTCCGGCCGCTTTTTTTTTTTTCCGCTGGCGAGGACAGCGAGGGAGAGGAGTGGTTAAAAGCAGGGATGAAAAGATAGGGGGGTGGTGAGATAAGGGGGCGGAGAAGGAGGGTCAGTGATGAGTCTTGAGCCGCCCTGAGCAGTAATGAGGAAGCAGTAAAAATGAGACGGCATTGTGTTGTACTTTAAGGTAGTTCATCTTTAAAATGAATAGTCCCTGAAGGGCCAGGTGGTTAATGCCATTTATTAATAGACAGACAGGGCCAGCAGTTTGGGCTGTGGCCCTCTGAGAGCCCTTAGTTAGGATGGAGAGAGAGAGTGTGTGTGAGTGACTACGATAAAAAAAAAAAGGAAGGAAGAGTTTGGAGGCTGCAACTGAGCAAAAGAAGAGCAGAAAGGATGGCGAGGGATGGTGCTGAGCTGTAGTAAAAGGGGCGTTACGATGACAAATCTGGAGTAAAGAGCGATCAAATTTAAGGTGTAATCATCTCTTTATGGCAGTTAATCACCAGAGACCCTTCATCTCCTTTAGGCCAAGGTCACGGGTCACAGGTCAGGGCTAATTTGGAAAAAACCTTCATGACTTGATCATTAAAAGAGCATTGAAAAACCATTGAACGACGAAGCGGGGGTGATATGAAAAATGAACACCCAGTATATAAGCATTCACGGGTGAAAGTTTGCATGTGTTTTGCTTTTGTGTCTACAGAAGAGCAGTGTATCCGTCCATCAGCCCTGGAACAAGGAGCGCAGAGGAGCCCAAGTCTGGTCCTGAGCCCACAGTGACCTGGCCTACTAATGAACCAACAGGCATTACCTCCCTGTTAGCCTGCTCAGTGCCCCACCATTTGTCATAAACCGGGGGGAGCTGTCACAGGAGGGCTGAGGACTGAGGAGAGGCAACCACACAACGGCAGCAGCAGCAGCAGCAGCAGCCTGAGCCTGAGCCTTCGCGCTGAGCTGTTTTCACCATGAGCGAGAGCATCTTTAGTTCCCTCCCAGAACGCCGCACAGCGACAGCTCTTGCCAAATAGCTTTCATTACCCGGGAAGTATCAGTCTTGATAAAAGATCCAAACAAAGAACGAGAGGTGGATTTACTGTGCTACTCCACACGGGCTCTGATAATATTGTTGGTGTCTGGAGTAAAATATCACCGCTGCCATTTGCACACATCTAAATCTTTGAGCGTAGATGGTGCCGCTGTGTAGCTAGCTATGGGCCATATTACTATTGATTGGTGGAATGATAAAACAATTTCTTACCTGATGTTGGAGACGCACCAGAGGCGATGGCACGGGGGAGAGAAGGGGGGAAAAAAAAGAGAGAGAATTTGATTAGTGGTGGCCTTGTACTGTATACAGTACATGCTCAACATGAAAGTACTGAGGGAGCTGAGCGCGCTCCATTATTACAGCATCGCAGTCAAAGTTGGCAAACTCCACCCTGAAAATCAATTCAACATTTCCTCTGCGGTTTTACCACATTAAATGATTTTTAAAAAAACACACCTTGAGAGCAATCTGACATATCTTTTATTAGAGTTATTTTACGCACTCTAAATGAACAGCAGCACTGCAGCATGAGTTAAAACCCCAGCAGACATGTATGCGTTTACTCATCTGATGCAAAAGTGAATTCTTAGATGAATTATGCTTTTTTTTTTTAACAACACGTGACAATATGTTCCATTGCTGGTACTACGACCAAAACTTTTCTTATTGTAGTTTCACTTTGTTCCTGTGTCATAAATAATATTAAAACTCACCCATATTGACAAACTACACTGTACACTCCCTGTTCAAGTCCCAGTGATAAAGACAAAGACATTTTAAGCCATAAAGCCAGGTGAATAGGAATCCTCATCCCTCCCTAAGCCACACTCCAGTGCCCCTTACAGCCCCCTGACACTCACTAAGGCTCTGAGTCAAAGTCTTGTTCTCATATCCACAGGAGCCTCCCACCACAAATGTGCTTTAAACACATAAATATTCATTGGCTTTGCACATAAACCCCAACCATACGCCAGCAGAAGCAGCCATCTGCATTAACAGGACTCAAGCTGTGAGCTCGGCTCCATCCACCACCCTCCTTCGTACGTATATACATCAGTGGGAGCCGGGGGCAAAGCCAAATCCCAGCACCCAATTCCAAGGCAACCTACACTTGGCAGGTGAGATGGTGAAAAGTACAACTCCACTAGTGGTGGTACAGTAGCCCTCTGCCTTATATAGCTGTTTCACATGATCTTAGTTTGGAGTGTTTAGTGGGCGAGTGTTACTTTTATGCTACTTTCTGAAATGCCTCCACACGAAGCCGTAGTTTTTAAGAATAGAGTGTTTTGTTTGCGTACTTTGCCGCTTGTTGGCAATATAAAAAGAGGTTATTATGTGTAGCTTCCCCGCTTCTGTTTCTGCACTTTCTTCACCTCACGCTGTATAAACAAAGACGGCCCTGTAACTATTCTCACATTATATATATTTGACTGAAACAACTGGATCCCGTGTAACAGTCAGCATTTTCTCCACCTCGGTAAACATTGTGTAAGACCGGTGGGAAAAAGCTCAACTTCACCAGCAAAAGGTGTAAAAAAAAAAATTTTAGAAATTATGCAATTTTTCCCAAGTAACACCCAGCCACAGAGAAACGTAACCTCTGATCTGCCTAAAGTAAGGATCATCCTCTTTTTTCAGACCTTGTCACTCAGATAGCTCTCAGCTGACAGATCCCCTTTACAGATAAAGCCTGGGGATCTCCAGCCAGATATCTGTCACTAGAAAGCAGTTTTTTCCCACAGATTACATCAGGCTTGGTTTTAAACAGCCCAGGCAAACAGACGCAGAGACACACACACACACGAGATGATCACAGCTTTGCCTATCAGGAGCCTCCTTTAAGAAGGTATAAACCGCTGCGAGGTGACGGGGTTAAATTTCCCTGAGCCCTGGCTTCCCATTCGGCCGCTCTGGAGGACTTCGATGTGTAATTATTTAAAGGCCTTGTATTACAGTCTACGACAGGAGCGAGCAGGGGGAGGGAGAGAGGGGAGGAAGAAAGGATGGATAGAAGGAGGGATCAGGCTCCTGCTGAGAGAGAGTAAAGCCTTTCAAGTTGGTCCTGTGTAGAAAGAGGGCGGGGTGAGTTATATTATGTGTGTTACATCCATGTTGCCATGCTGTGAGGCTGCAATAGTCTACAGCCAACACCTGGCTCCTGGGATCAGCCACAGGGATGAACTAGCTCCCTGTGAAATCAGAAATGAACCAACAGCACCGCCGCGCACGCATGCGCACACACACCCCGCACACACACACACCCCGCACACACACACACACACACGTCGGTGCTAGTCGGGCTGCTAATTCTGATGCAACAACCTGGAGCAAGAATGCTCCAATGATGATAAACAAACAACATTTTGGATGGGGAGGGACGGATGGAGGGCTGGATCGAGAGAGGGAGGGAGGCAGGCAGGGAGGGAGGCAGAGAGAGTGTGGCAGTGCTGGGCAAATAAGACTCAGGGGCTTTTTTTTTTTTCTAACATGAGATAGTTTCGGTTCTTTTAAATGTATGTTTGAAGTTGGGGTTCAGCTGAACACAGGCTGTTTGAAAAAGACTGATGCAAGAGTGGAGCAGGAGATGAGAGAAAGGCCAGAGAGAGGGAGAGAGGGAGAGAGGGAGAGAGGAGGGGGAGGTTGAGGGGAAGAGAGAAAAGGATTCATGAGAAAAACATGTGCAAACACAGCGAGAGAAATGTACAGAAAGAACACGAGGTTTTATCGCAAGACAAGAAAATAGATGGAGAGAGGAGATGCGGTGAGGAAACAAGGAGGCCTCCAGTGGTACAAAAAGGATGCTGCAGCACAGATTTAATGTGCAACTTGTACAAAATGAAATAAAAAAAAAGGAACAAATAAATAAATACAAGACTGAGGATGTCAGAGTTGGTGTCTTAAAAATGAGGCATTATTATCATCACTATAGACAAAGATATATATAGATATAGATATAGATATAGATATAGATATAGATATAGATATAGATACAGATATAGGTTAGGGTAAGATGCTTAAAATACAGGCAAGAAAGAAGCAAAGGGAAGCCCTGCAAAGAAGCACAATGCATCCCAATAACATAAAATGTGATTCAGTAGATTGTGCATTGATTCTGTTCTTGTTAAGGAGGATTCTCAAGTGGGAAGGTCAAAGATGACAAAGTGCCTTTTTTTTTTCTCTCTCTCTCTCTCTTTTCCCTTTCTGCCATCCAAAGCCTTTGTACTGTCCAAGGCATGCGTAGACACAGACACACGCTCACACACATTTCCTGCGACACTTTAATCAGAGCGTGGCATGCTCTCAGTCCAGACAAAGCCCAATCAGGGCGGTGATAATTTGGCCTCTCCTTCAATCAGCAGCAACGTAATTGCATCAGTCACAATCTCCATTTCATCTTTCATCTCTGTGTCAGGGTGGCGGACAGGAGACAGAAGGACACTCGGAGGCTCAGACCTATCATTAAAACAGACAACCAGCAAATCCTGGGGAACAGACAAGGAGAACAATACAACAAATTCTTGTCATTTCAATAAAGCTCACTCAAGTCCTCCCCAGCATGGATGCTGATGGTGACCTTTTTGTCTCTTGTCAAGAAAAACATTTAAAAAGTGGCTGGCATGTGGATGCGTATATTAGAATTTAAAATAAACAAAAAAAATCGAATAAAAAATGACAATGTATAGCGAAAAAGAAGTAACACAGCCACCATGGAATAACGAGAGTAAAGCCAATAGATGTCAGTCTATGCTGGCAGACAGACTTTAGGTAAAGAGAGCGATGTAGTAGCAATTCCTCTTGTATTCAGAGTGGAGCACATCAGTGAAAACCGAAAAGAAAAGAAGAAACCATGCTGTGATCTATCAAATCAAAGCCTCCGATTTCAAAACTGGAGTGCGATGATGACAATAAAATAAATGCACTTTAATAATGTTGTGGCACTCGTAGCAATAAAAGGGAGAATGACTATGAAAGAGAGCAAGATAAGGAAGAAAGCAAGACGGAGCGATTAACGAAAAAATAAGAAATGGGGAGTGAAGAGAGAGAAAGAAAAAAAAAGGAGAAAAAGACTGATAGGTGATGGGCTCCTCATGACTTGTGTTATCTTTTGGGAAAATTAGTCATATATATGTTTTGAATATGGCGTAATGCATATGTCATGTAGGTGAAATTAGGCTGTTAATGATTAATGGGACATTTGAAATTTTCATAGGGAACACAAGGCGCCGAGAGAGGAATCCTATTATATATTAAAGATCAAGTCAGACCAGCGGATGAGGATTCACGCCTGGACATATTACTGCGGAAGGTAAACATTCATTTATAGTGGATTAGCTTGAAATGCAAATTATTAATATCAGAGAGCATCCCAGCTAGGAAGTAAGACTACTGAGTCATGCATTAAAAAGGCTGCATTCAAGTTTAACTTCATTAGAGGACAGGAACAAGAGCCTGGGACTGTCCCTCGCCTTGTTTGAAGGAAATGATTCGTCAGTGGTGTGAAGTAAATATAGATGACCGGCGATGCACAAAGCGAAGCTAAAACGCTGCATAACACTTTTGGAATTTAAAAAAATAAATAAAGTGAATAAACTGATGCGTGAGCGAAGAAACCTCTCCGATCAACAGTTACATCTGTGCCAGCATCCATGCCGAACACGCACACGTGTTCTCCGACGCGCAAATACACAAAGGCGCGCGCCAAATACATCTGTTCTCTCTTGTCCATACGTAACCAAACACGCGACGACGAGCTTGTCTCTCACTACCAACTAATGGATCCATGCTGGGCAGCGTAGATAAAAGAAGACAGATGGATCAATTTAGATGATCTATGAAAGTTATTAGTAATGACATTTATGAATATTTTATGGAAGGTAGAGAATGTCATCATAAATTTTTATATAAGGAAATGAGGCAGGAATATAAAACAAACAGCATTAAACATTGAACGTGGCCCCCATGTCAAAAGGACGGTGGCCAGAGTAATGGGTGAGTTAACAGAACAGGAGATATGAAAAAAAAAAAAACCTATTGTACTGGAAATTCCTGCTTTTTTCTTCTCCTTTTTTTTTTGTTAGACGTAGAAAAGTCAAGCAATTGCGCCATCAAAGAGGAGGCTTTGTGTTGGACTGTTGCGCGAGTATTCTGGAGTTCCTCGAAAGTTAAGAGCCATCATCATTTATTCATTTATTGATCCGATCTGTCCCCGTCGGTTGTGTTGTTCCTCTTAATGTACTGCGTTCAAAATAAAAGCCCAGCAAAATGTTTATGCCTCGGTCTTGGCATTACCGTGCATTTGCAGCAATTTTACATGCTGGCAGGCGGAGTGAGAGAGGAGCCAGACGGGACACGATGTCTCAGATAGCCAGGATACGCTCAACCACAGGGGACACCTGATCCGCCACTTCAGACTACACCACTGTGACTGGGCGTACTACTGTCTTGTGTACGTGCTCTTGAATTGCAGCATGTTTCTGCATACATCCTGTGCTTGAGGAAAAGCCTGCTCTTTCCTAAAAAAAAAAAAGTGAGTACTATCGGCGCCTGGGGCATTCCGGCTTATTCTCAGCCTCCTTCCACATCTCACGCTCACCTTTTTCAATCCATATTTACGTAACACTGAGTGGCCTCGGTGTGTATCCTCCTGTGGATCGCTGTCATGTCATGTGAGGTCTATAAAAAGCAACTTTTGAAAAGTTGATCCCAGACAGTCAGGCAAAAGTAGAAATAAAGAGATATTGCTCATTTTCATTGGGATGGCACTCAAGCAAAGACAGTGAAATGCACTATAAATACAGGTACAGGAGCTGACATTTTTACTCCAGACCATAGTCACCGTGCAGCAGCCGAGGTAGTGCGTACTGATGTCCTTGCCTCAGTTAGTGTATATCACTTTAAAGAGGCTATATTTTGCCATTTAGCGCTGACGTGAGCAGATTTCGTGGGGACAGGAGAGGCATGGAACATCTGGATAGCATTTAGGCTGTTTATAAAGACAGGAAGTCCTCTCTGACCTGTTTTTCACACTTCATTTAATGCCATGGATTGATGTCAAATCTGTGCTCGTCTCTACACCCGTGTGTCTGTGCATGCAGACGAGGCCCGTGTGCACACGCTACCATAAGGAGGAAAAAGGCTGCCATGATATAATTCACACATATGCCGAGCGCGCACACACACACACACTCCACTGTACATGCTCTGCAAAGAGAAAAAGAAAAAAGGAAGCGCTACATTTTAACTACACTTGACATCCCACAACTTAACATTTCTGGGCAGCCTAATTATTGTCCACACGCATGCAGCTCTGAAGGACTGTGCAGCTTTGGAGTGTCTTTCCTTCTGCCAGTGACAGTTGGTTTGTCAGAGGCCAGGCAGAAGAATAGCATGTGGCCAGGGGGAGGGGATTAGCATTCACATGGCACCTGTTGCCAGCCAGTGTGCCCATGCAGGCTACAGATAATTACAGTGATTTTGTGGAGGAGAGGAGCGCAGGGGTAATTGTAGTTTTGGCAGAGCAAAGGGAGAGGAGAGAAAGGAGGACAGCACTTTCACTATCTCACACCACAGAGCCGCTGACTGAACGTGCCCGCTCTCACGTGCACGTCCGTACGCACTTCTGAGGCCGAGGATGACGCGCACGGACACGCATACAAACACGCGTGTGGTTAAAAAAAAAAAAAAAAAAAAAACATAATTAAGCCTCGGTTGCCATAGCAACACCTTGCTGGACGGATGATGGTGTTAGGCTACAGCGGCGCAAATATTTAGAATGGTAATCAGAGGACCTAATGGCACTGATGTCTGCGAGACTGCTGTAAGTAGACCTGCCAGGACTCTCGGCTCTCCTCCACAAGATCTGCTTTAATAAAAAAAAAAAAAAAAAAAACAACCCTCAGCCATAAAACACTTGCCTCTGCTCACTCACTTAGCAGGCCTGTTGTGCCATCACTTCAGCCATTACAAATTATGTTATTTAGTAAACGTCTGCCGCGGCACCCGAGGGATGGCAGCGAGGGGTGGGAGCGGGGGTGGATGAAGGGAACATATAATATTACATAAAGCGTTAGCACGGTGTAAAGCTTCAATGATTGGTGTTAAGGTTTTCATTACACAAAATGAGTAATTGCTTGTCATTTGGAGCTGGCATATCCCACAATCATCCTCACTTCTGTGCCATCAATCAAGCGTTTAAGTGCTGATGACTCGGCTCACATTTAAAGCAGGGCAGCCGAGCCACAATGCACTGGGGAAACTCATTGTTTGCTTCGTTACTCCTCAGAGCTCAGCTACAGCTCGTGTGTGTGTGTGTGTGTGTGTGTGTGTACGTGTTCCCGGTATTTGTATGTGTGTCTTCTGTGTAGTTAAGTGCGCGGAGGAGAAACAAGATCGGGATGTGGTCTTGCTTTTCTAAGTAGCACTTCATTCCTCAGTCCATAATATGTCAGGCGGTGCTGTGAAGTAGCTCACAGAGCGTACCTAGGGGCAAAGACAATAAACTCTACTGTAGACTCATAATGCGCCATTTATATTTCTGTGTGTGCATGTGTGGGCTTATGTTTATGAAGTGCATGAAAAAGGGAAAAAAAAATTACTGGGACTAACTTTTAAAATTTCATAAGCTCCTCACGGGCTGTAAAGTAGGACAATTTCCACACACACACATATAAACAGCAACACCTCACTCGGATGGTGCCGCCACAAATTTGCCCCCCATCTGAAGCCACATTGCTCAGTGATCTGGGAGTTGTGGTTGCTTATAACACTGCTCCTGACCAGCAGGACTCACTCATACCCTCTTCTCCGCCCCCCCTACCCCAATCTGAAGGAGAGCGGCAGAGGGCAGAGTGGGACAGCAGATGAGAAAGAAGAAGGAAGGTGGGTGAGAAAGGGGGTTGCACACCCACGCCAGTCAACCAAATGATTTGCTCAGTAAAGTAAAACTCAAGTGGAACAACAGCTAACTCTCCAGTCGAGCCTGAGCCATCATCTCTCTCTCTTTCTCTCTCTCTCTCTCCCCTCACCTCTCGTCTCCTCCTCCCCCCCCTTTTGCTCCCGATTCCTACCAAATCTCAAGCTTGGTTTGACAGCAATAAAGTGTGTTGCTCAGGCAGGGAGAGCTAGTAATATACCTTTTTCATACAGATCATTTTAGACTGAGATATAGCCAGAAGGCAGAAGAAATATATAGTGTACAAAACGATGGCGAGAAAATGAGTCACAAACTACAGAGAAAGACCAAAATAGATGGACAGCATGGGACTTACACAACAACACATGAAATACAACGGTATTAGTCGGATGTTAGAAGCATGAATATTTGATTTAGTAGTTTATAATCCTTGAAAAAAAAAATCCTGCTACCTGTGTTGCACTAACCAGTTGTCTCCGCTTTGTTGTGCAGCGTGCAAGCTGCTTCTCTTTGTTTACCCACTATGCACCAGCACCACGTTGAGAGACGTCTGAAAAGTTATTCTCCTGCTGTAAGAATGGCGGCTAGATGGGCAGACGGACGGGCAGCATGAAACTGAGCTAGAGCCCAGGGCCGGGGGTAAAGTAAAGAGGTATTCATAGCCAGTTCAGGGCCAAAGCTGAGCGGAGCGAGATCAATAGCTTAATGGAATTAGCCTGGCTTTGAAACATGACTGCCAATCATATTTACTGAGGGCTGTTTATGTATGCTGCGGAGCCCGGCTCGATATTTAAAAAGCCATCCCCAGAAACTATGCACAGAAACAGAGACGGCAACAGGAAGAACCAGATCTTCGCTGGTGCTTTAACACAGCAGTAGCTGTCTGCAGTCATTTAGCTCTGAAGGAATAGCAACAAGATGTAAGGCCACATTAAGTCTGCAAGCATGTGCTGGGCTGCTTCACTTGGATATTTGTGGCCCCCATGCAGCTTCATGTCTTGTGTATTATACCAACAAAGAGGTTTAGATTACATTTAATTGAATCCAAAGTTTGGACCCATTCCCATGGATGCATTTGTTCCAGCGCCATTATCAACAGCACTATCCTGTTCACCGTACAGTGAATTAGAAGGACATAGACTTAACTGTCCTCATGAGATCGACAGCACATGTTAATCTATATCTGCGTCTTAACTATGAGCAGTCTGGGGTTAAAGATGTTTTTGACTCTGCTACTTTGGTGTGAACAAATCGAGGTAACCAGTGAGGCTCCTGCACTGCTGCTCCTAATCCTCCACTTGTGAAACCAGCCTGCAACCAATGAGTAAATCCCCCCTTGCCCCTGACTGAAGGCAGCATGGAGGTGACACACCAAGACACGCATACTGTACACAGATATAAATACATCCCTACTCGCATGCACATACACACACAGACACAAAAAGCCAAGCTCACCACAGGGATGGCGGGTGCGGCAAGCGATTAAGGGCATGGAACAGATGCCCACCTGCTCCCCCTGAACCTGGCCATGCCTTGGCTATGCCAGGGTGCCCAGGGTTGCCCCTGGGTGCCTTAATACACTGTTTCCATCTGTTGCCTGGAAAGTGAAGGGCAGAGATGTCCAAGTGTATGGGCATTACCCCCGTCCCTCTCACTCTATCACTCCCTCACTCTTTCTCTGTCAGCCCTCCCTCTCTAAGCCTGCCATCTCTGTTGCATCCACCTACCAATCCGCAGTGAGAGGAAAATTGTACATTGTTGGAATAACACAATGTCTGACTCTTCCTTTCAAGCCATCACACCAACTAAGCAGAGTCTCCAGCTTTCAGCTGACAGACCAGCTCTGTACATTTAGCATAATGATGGCAGGGAGCGAAGAGATGAAGAAAGCTGCCCAGCATGTCTTCTTTGATTTAGCTCAATCCCATCCATTTATCAAAGAAAGGCCTGTATTTGCACACAGAACAAAACAGCAGCAAGATGAAAAAAAAAAGGTCTGTCCATGTGTAGAGTGCAGTGTGTTTACAGATGGGATAAAACATTGATAACTACATATAGTGTGCTGAACTGACTGTCTGTCAAATAAAAGTGATTCTGGATTTTTTTTTTTCTCTCTCCCCTTTACTGCGGTTGTAAATGATTATTATCAGAACAAAGCCTGCCTTTATTCTAATTACCTTGTAAATAAACTTGCTTGTCATTACTTTTCAAACCAATTACAGGCTGCCTAATGGAAGCGCTTAATTAGTAGACACTCTACCAGAAAAAAAGAAAGAGACAGGGGGGGAAGAAAAGGAATGAATAGGAAAAAAGGGAAAATGCTGGTGGGGGAGGGACTGCATTCACTGTGTAATTATACAGTCATCAGATGTGTTTTTTTCCCCGTCTCCTCTGCTGTTTTGCAACGGTGCCACAATAGAGGTTGGACCTCTCTCTCCCCTCTCTGTCTGTTAAGTGGGCAGCTGACAATGGAGCACTCGGCAGGCGGTGACCCGGACCCCCTAATAGTGCTGTGGCAGCCGCGGCCCTCACAGCTGGAGGACAGGAAGCAGCAGAATACTGCATGATGGCCGGCCCACCCACTCGCCCCCGCCACAAGCCGACACCACGTCCTAACCGCAACCCCTGTGCATCTCCAATCCACCCTCCTCGAACGCCCCATCATCAGCCCTATTCACGCCGATGCAGCCAAACGCATCCTCTTCCTGCATAACAATGCCATCAGTGTCATCTATGGTCCAGCTTTGCTCCACTTTGATGCGCTATTAATTAACAATTGCTTTCGCTCTCTGAGAATCTTTGAAAAACTGCCCCGGCATTACAAAAGCAAAACTAAATAAAACTGATTTGTTCCCTGACATTGATATTTCCATGTTTGGGATAATGGCAGACCTTTCTATTGACTGTCAGGGCAAGTCACCATTATAATTAGAGTCCATTTTCCTTGACAGAGAGCTTTGGGAAAGGGGAATGCCCCTCTGTCATTAGCAGAAAATGTTTCAGCCCTGGTAACTGCCTCCTGAAAGGGTCGTGACTAAGTGACTGGGGGAACAACTGTCCGGTATTTCCATAGTATTCCTTAAGTCTAATGAATAAGGCAGAAGGTAGAGGAAGTGTGAATATAATGGGGAAAAAAATGGAATATGGCACCGCGGTCTATATTGTTGGTGGGCTCGGAAATGGAAGACACAAAATCATGCGCGCGGCTGTTAACTGTGACATGTATTCCCCCATTACGGTCTCAAAGATGCTCAGAGTAAGTGTGAAACGCATTAAGGAAGAAAGAGGAAAACAGCTGTAACTATCTCCAAGCTGACAGGAGCGCTGGCCTATTCCACAGAGGGTAAAAAAAATGTTTCTTCAGCGGCGCCGTTATCAGCCACAGTCCATCTGACTGGGGAGGGAGGAGAGAGGAGAGGGGGGGAGAGGAGGATGGAGGGGAGAGGGGAGTGATTACAGCCATGTTAAGACCTGAGAGAGAGATCTGTACCCACAGAGATTAGACACTCGTCATTCACAGTAAGGTGGGGATGGATGGAGAGAGGGATGAGGGGTGGAGGAATGGCAGCGGAGGTGGCAGCGGTGTTATACTGGTGTTTGGGGTTTAATATAAGAATTCTGCCAGCATAATTGCGTTTCGGCCCTTATCCTCTGCTGCATCAGGCCTCGTTTGGCGACAGTTTCGGGTGCCTTATCTGCTGCCATTCTCTCCCTATCCGGACCCAATCAAATTTGCTCCGGCTAGCTAGGGACAGGCA
>NW_007578358.1:155520-159777 GCF_000690725.1 Stegastes partitus
TGAGAGGGATTTTTTTTTTTTTTTTTTTTTTTAATTTGAAATGAACAGTTTGCTTGGCATGCTTATCTTGCTTTCATTAGTGGGCTGTCATACTGTGAAGGCAGCCACAGAGTCAGGCACGGAGCGCAGGCAGGCAGGGGGGGAACGAAACAGGCAGACAGGCTGTTAGAGGAACGGGGGGAGTCACGCAGGTAAGGAAGGAGGACCGACAGGGAGGGAGGGAGAGAGGAGGGAGAGGCAGGGGAAGGGGTGCAGGCAGGGATGGAGACTATGAACAGGATAATATCAGAGCTGTAATACATTCGTAGTTTCTGAACGATTAACGGCAACAAAACGACTCAAACTGAATAATAGAGGAGTCCAACATGGGCTGACATAAGATGGACCTACAGAAATTTCACAGCGATGGAGTAAAGATAATTTATTCCCCTTATTTTTTATAACATGAGCCATCCTTTCTGTTTTCTACGACAATAAAAATAGGAAGCTTGAAAGCATTGCTCCAGGATACAACATTTTAATAAAGATCAGGATTGAAAAGGAAAACTGACAAGTACAGCCCGATCGTGAGCTGCAAACTGTGTTTCCGACACACTCTTTGGGAAACTGTTTTCATTTTTTCCTCCAAGATACATTTGGCAAATTTGACTACTCCTGTCTCCACACTCATTTGGCATCTTTTATTACTATTCCTGATAGGAAACAGGGTCTTTGATACCACAAGTCATTTACCACAGCAGTCCTAGAGTGCTGAAGCAAAAGATCAGCTGCATTAAATCCCAATGATGCCTGCTGTCCATTACCAATCACAATATGATGTATCAGCCACCTACCAGCGACCCACAGAAGCGCATGCACCCACGCAACACACATGCACACGCGTGCATTACAAGCGAGCTATTGTGTAGGAAGTCTGTGTGCAGCCTGTGCAGTTTCCACTTTTAAATGTATTCTTCCCTTGGACCATAAAAAACCTCCATGCTCAAAATATTCCCTGCCATTTTCCCAGCATTAGTCATGGTCCCATCTAAAAGAAAGGGATGAGGAAACTGCACAAGGCGGCAGAGTAAAATGCTGCATGTACTGCATGACTGTCTGTGACGATTCACGGAGACGCGTATGAAATGTCGATGTGCGCCACGTGTATGCATGTGTGTGTCCCTTTGCTGCTGTGCTCTCCACAATTCTGCTCTCATTGTTTGGTAAAAAATTATTCATTTGAGAGCGAAAGAAGAAGAAGAAAAAAAAAAAGTCTTTTGAACAGGAAAATTGAATAAACACACACTGATAAATTCTCAAGTTAGTGAGAAGCCCTCGGGGCATAGAGATGGATTTGAATATTAAGGTTAATTTGTGCAAAAGAAATACAAAACACAATTACACTGGCCTTGAAAAAAGCTGTGCGCTCTCAGATTTACAGTAATATAAACGAACGTGTTTCTGCAGTCTTGGGCAGAAGGCTGCAACTAGTTTAGTCATCGAGTATTCTACCGATTAGTCAAGCAATCAGATAAGAAATACTTTTGTTTGTTACGGAGCGATAGCAAATATGGCAAAAGAGAAAACAAAAAGGATATTTCAAAATGAATGAAGCATTGTTTTTTTTTTATTGGGGGGGGGTTGAGAAAAAGTTTTTTGCAACAGTTTTTATTGCACACCCAATACATAAACTGAGTTCGATGCATAGGCAAGATAGCAACACTCCGAACAGAGCATATTTTGACAGTGAGAATGACAAGGTGCTAAAAGATCCTCCACAGTTACTTAGAGGACATTATGATCTATCGACTGTGATAAAATATCTGGCATTAGCTAGTTAGCCAAGGCTGCCTTTTATTTATATTCTCATTATTTTTTCTGTGAGAGTCTGCAAGAGTCCACGAGGACACCTCAGCAATCCATCCATCCATCCATCCATTATCTATACACCGCTTAATCCTCACTAGGGTCATGGGGGGCTGGAGTCTATCCCAGCCGACTCAGGGCGAAGGCAGGGGACACCCTGGACAGGTCACCAGTCTATCACAGGGCTACACTTAGAGACAGACAACCAAGCACACTCACATTCACACCTACGGACAATTTAGAATCACCAATTAACATGTTTTTGGACCTTGTGGGAGGAAGCTGGAGAACCCGGAGAGAACCCACGCTGCACGGGGAGAACATGCAAACTCCACGCAGAAAGATCCCAGGTGTCCTCACAAATCGGTAACCTTCTTGCTGCTAACCACCTTGCAGCCCCACCTCCGCAATGGGTGGCCTAAAATTTGCACCTATGCGAAGACTCTACACAGCGACAATGCTACAAGGGCAGTAGCGTACATGCATAGACGCTAGATGCCAAATTACTGCGTATGTATATATCCGAGCAGACTCTAGAAACTAGAATAATAACAACAACTTCGTGTCAGTGTTGTCCACAGCTGTTCGTGTGTGTCTGCAAGGGACCGTAATCACGGCTTAATGCAGCTTAGCTGTCATTATCTGACAGAATCTGAAGGCTAATGTACTTAACTCAGCACTTTACTTGCCTTCATCTGAACTAGCAATGATATTGATTTGGGTTAAGTATGTAGACTGGATGCTTTTCGCCGAGATGGTGAAGAATTGACGTGCTAATGTGACGAGTTGAGTTTTACAGTAGCCACATGGCACAAAGTTTTCATTCTTTCAAGCATGAAATGATACCAAACTTTGCTTCTCTTTGCCGCTCACTATTTTTTTTTCTCCTCTCTTTTATCATTCTGCAATCTGCGCCAAAGACAGTGAAGCTGTACACAGTTGTAACGAGGCTTTAAAGATTACTGGACTACTGGAGTACCATGTCAGCCTCACTCGGGTGAATTTCCCTTCATCATGATCTTAAATCTGCTCGCAGCAAATATAAAGTTGGTGAATACGAGTGTACGTGCTTAAATTATGATTTAAACTGATTTCTGTATGCATCATATTAACAGCCCCTGGATTAATCTAACATAAAAGAATAATATACAGCTATATCATGTCACAGTACAGACAGCACATATTTGAAAATACCCTTATCTCTAACTGCAAATGTTATATGCTGTAATATTCCCCTCATTTCATCTTGAATTGTGACATGAACTAATGCTACGGTAAAAGACTTGGAAGACTTTTCAGGGTTGTAAACAGCACTTGTAAACCTTTAAACAACTTATTAATTTCATAGTTCTCCAAGTGAAATTGCGTGCAAGTTGATGCAAGAGCTGTTCTACAAATAAAAGGGGGGGAAAAAATGTGCATGGCATGTTATCAACAGCGTGTCAGGGGGCAAATGCAGCGTAGATTACTGAATGAATTAAAATGAGCTGAAATGAGCATGAAGTACATTTTTGTTCCTAGCCTGCAGTTTGTCTATATTTGGGCATGAGAACATTTAATAATGCAATCACGTTATGCAGTTGCACTTCAAAGTATTTATTGAATCATCGCCTGGGGTTAGGATTTAAATTCTGAATAAATGTGTTTATGGATGAGGCAGGTAGCGGTGGATTTAATCTGACAGATTGGAACAGAAGAGCAGAATGTATGCTCAAACCAGGTGAAGGTTAGTATAGCCCCACAAGGCATCAATCTCCAAGACAGAACACGACAGACAGATGGAAAGCAAGTGAGGCCCGGGATGGAGAGAGTAACTAAAGAGAGACTGATAGAGGGGGGAAAAGTGAGAGCGAAGTGAGAGTGAAGGCGAATGTAAAAGGAGATGAGGGCTGGCTAGATCAATAGAGAAGTGTTGCCATGGCAACAGGTCATTGAGAGCCATCATTGTCATGTTTTTTCCCCCTCTTTTTTTTTTTATTCCAACACCATCTTCACAAAAAAAAAAAAAAGTAAAAACAAAATATAAATGAGATGTGTCATTTCAGTAACTAAAATGGATGCTGTAACACAAACACAATGAATGCGCCAATCTCGCAGCCTGAAGTAACATCACAGATCCTTTACTTGAGCCGATTTGATTGTAAGGACTAGAAGCCATTTTCTGGTAACAATGTGTCTCGGCTTAAAGTGAGATTGCTGTTGGTAAATTAAAAGGTAGATGGATTAGGGCGAACAATGTCCAATCAGGCTGAAGAGGCCTCGGCTGCAGGTTTTTAGAGGGAAAATATGCGAGCGCCGCAATCACGCCTCAGACATATGTAAACACAGTCTCACTCCTCCACCACACATAAACTGTGTCAACATGCAAAAAAAAAAAAAAAAAAAAAAAGTCTTTTGAACAGGAAAATTGAA
>NW_007578358.1:159817-212624 GCF_000690725.1 Stegastes partitus
AAAAAAAAAAAAAATCACAAATAAAGCGCTTTCAAGATGTTATTCTAATATCACCGTTTTGTTGTTGGTGCCGGGTAGCGACTCCCCGCTAATAACTACTGTAGTTATTAGCTGCTAGAATTCATCCTGAGAGTCGGTCGCGTACAGCTGATGCTCTAATCGCCCTGGATCTATGCGATCCATTTTTCAGCTGGAGAGAAGCTGCCGTCTTCCCCGGGCCCAGATGGTGTCATTACTGTGGTAAGGCTGAGTGATTATACACTACTCACACTGGGAGAAACAATGGTTGAGAATTCTATAGGCATCTTTCCTGACACACACACTCCCCCCCCCCTCCCCAAGTTCTCTTTCGCACTCCTCATTTTTCTCACTTTTTTCTCTATTTTTTCTACTTTGCTTCATCATCTTATTTTCTTTTCCTTTATGATGATGCCTCTGTTTCCATGGTCTGTTTTGTCACTTTCATCCACCCTGCCTGCTTCTTTCTCCTACTTGGAAAGACGATTAATACAGAGGGAATCTTTAAAAAAAAAAGCTAATTTAAGTACAAAACAAACATGCCTGCAGAATCTCAACTCCGTGGCAGGTTGAGACGGGGGCAGCTGACAGGGTGGCATGGTCAGAGCGCATCAGCCGGAGCTTTTGTTGCCAGGCAATCTTGTCAATCCTCGCTGGCAAGGAGGAAACTGTGAACGGAGTAATTTCTGAGACAAAGGTCAACAAGTTGAGAGGGTGATGGAGAGAGCCGTGACACACCTGTCACACCTCTGACAAACCGAGAGTCGAGATAGAAGAGGAGGGGGGGAAGGAGTAGAGGAAAGAAAGAAAAAGAAAGAAGGGAGGGAGGATGGTAGTGAAGGCAGTGAAGGAAAACATTACCAAGGCTAGAATCCCCCCCCTCCAAAATATATGAAACGAAATAAAAGATAAAGGGAAGCAAAGGGAGTCAGTGGTTTGAAACACAAAGGAATGGAGTGAAGAGTGGGCTAGAGCTGCAGTCTGTGATCCGCTGGGAATTGGGGAGTGGGGAATGGATGGGGAGACGGAGGGGGGTCAGATTTTGTTATTTTTCCTTTTCATGGTCTATTTGGTTTGCCAGACCATGCAGCTTAAATACCCTCCCTCCTCCCCTTCACCAGCAGCAGCAGCAGCAGCGGCGCAAACACACACACACACACACACACACACTTGTATACAGGAGCGTCAAACATGCATGTATCTGATACAGTGTGTGCATATCAAAGACGTCACATATGGACATTTACTGCTTTAAAGTATTACAAGATGTCTAAATTATTAATAAAAACAATGGAGTAATGTGTAGCATGTCTTGAGTGGTTTGCTTTCACACAAGGTTACACTTACAACGCCGTGCCTACAAGCGCTACACAATTATAACAGTGTGCACACTCATTCCCGGTTTTCTTTCTAAGCCGTGTAATCCCTCATCAACCCACTCGCTTTTAGGAACTTTTTTTTTTGTTTTTTTGTCAGACCAGCAGCACACACTCCTCTGCACTCTCCTTCATCCATCCAGCCACACAGGAACTTCTAAGTCTGCCACCTCCACCCCTTGACTCTCCCCTTCTTCTTTTTTTTTTTCTCCGCCTTTCTTTCTTTATATCTCTCTCCAAATTTTCCTGTCACTTTTTTTTTTCTTTCTTTCTTACGTCTTGCTTATCTTCCCCCCTCTCTCTCCATTCTCCTCTCCCTCTTCTGGTGACAGAAAGCCGTCCTTGCATCCAGCAGAAGCTCCCACAGTTCCCTAGCAGCAGCATCTGCTTATGTAACTCAGTTAGCTTGTGTGTTTTCTGACGCTGCTTTTGCTCCTGGTATCCCTCATTTCTTCTCCTTTGTTGTTCTTTGTCTCATATCTCCCTGTCTAACTTGCTCCCCATCCACTGTACACTGGAACGCCAGCGTTTCTCCCGCACACTTTCTCATTTTAGTGTCATTTTGTATTACAATTGTCTCTTTCTCTTCCCCTCCACCGTCTCTTAGCTTCACTCCCTCGCCATCCGCCCCCACCTATTTGCTGTCTGCACTCATTTTCATTCTCTCTTGTTCATCTTCCACTCTTGCTCTCTCTCTCTCTTTCGTGTCACACTCACTCCCTTTTCCCCCCTCTTTCCGTCTTTTTTTCACCCTTTCCTCTCTCACACCTCTTTCGGCATGCTGAGATGGGAATCGCACAATGCCAGTAAGGAGAGGAGATGGGAGGGTGGAGGGGCACCGCTACCTAGCATTCACACTTCCTCCAGTCAGGATGTGAGACAGCAATGCAATATTTGGAGGGAGAAAATCTGTGGCAATATTTGATATATAGACACACGACTGCAGGTTATGCAGTGCGACCGGTTCCCACTGATGTAACTTGAGAATATTCATGAGGATAACTAAAATTGAGTTGAAGCTATTGACAAACTAGTTTGCATCCTAATATCCAAAGTTTCACTCGTACACTCCACAAAGCAGTAATTCGGTGCCATCCAGGACGCAGTATTGCTTAGAAGACAGCACCTCTGTCTCTACACGCGAACATGGCAAAGTGCCTAGACTTCTCATAAGGATGTGAGAAGTAAGGGGGGGAAAGGAGAGAGAGAGAGAGAGAGGGGGAGAGAGGGGTAGAGAATTGGTAATGCTCTCCCCCAGCATACAGCGAGCCGCATGGAGGAGCTAGATAAGACACCCTGGCCCCTGCTCTGACTGCTGGAGTAAAGCCTCTCCACCAACGCGAGCAATGACTGCGAGGCTTTGGCCGACGCTTCGCTCCATCCATCTATAGCCCAGTGATGCCTCTATTACAATGGCTGCCCCACAGCTACGTGGGCCCGCGCCAGCTGCACAGGATTATAATTAGAGGAACCATGAAGTGCCCTGGACACTGGCAATTGATCTGACTGACAGTCCAATATTTCCACCAGGGAAATAAACCTTGGTTTGCCACTGAGGCAAAAGTGGGGGGTTGGGAGTGGGAGTGTTATGGGTGCAGGGTGAGCGAGGGGAAGAGAGTGAAATGGTAGAGAACTAGAGGGGAGTTTTTTGTTTTGTTTTTTTTTCCCTGCTGCACTTTTTTTTGTTTTCTTTCACTGTTAGTTTAAGTTTCTAACAGAAATGGAAGGTTGATTGAGTGCATATGAGCAAGCCTGTGCACAATAGTTGTTATTTGTGTGTGGACGCACTTTGGTTCTTTATGATTGAGACTGACACCTATTCCCACTTTAAATTCAAGTAGCACCTCCCCTTCGCTTTAAACAGCAAAGTCTTGTTTGTGGAGGCGCGTTATTCGTGCTCTTAACAATGTCTAGCCTTGACAAGGGTCTTGCAGCAGATACGCGAGCAGGCACAGCTGCATCTGAAGAGCGGAGCTACAGCGAACAATGTCAAACCCATCTGCTTTTCTATATCTCGTAAAATAATGTGTTGTGTGGTGACAGTTTTCTGTGGTAAGACTGAGTGCTGTTTTAAGTAAATCCAGGTCAGCCTGACAAATACACGGGTTTGTGTAGACATTTGGGGGTTGATCTAATGTTTCCTTCTGTTGTTTCCTTCTGAGGGCTCTGGGGAGGCTTTCAGCTTGACAGCATCACTACAGTTCCCACAAGTCTGCTGCTGGGTCACATGCCCGGAGAGAGATGGAGAGAGACAGCTGGAGAGGGGAGGCAGCAGCAGCTCAAAACAAAAATGGAGGATGATGTGGAAGTTACAACGTATTTTTCAGGCTGTCGTGAGGACGCATGTTAGTTTTGTTATATGATGAGCATTTCTGCATACTTCAGAAACTACTGAGACTTTCATACCTACACAGACGAGAAGATTTCTGCTTTCTAATTAAACCGATCACGTGGCCATCCACACATTTGGCCTTATATCCATTTTGCCTGCATCAAGGCAGATGGTACTGTAGGAGGTACAATGCATTTACCAAGGAAGCTTTGTTTATTATTAGCATTGTACATATCAAACAATAATTTTAAATGGCAACCCTGTCTTTCATGCCTTTATTTTGTGCATTACATCATCAAAATCTGAAGAATAAAGCGTTTTATTTGTTTCCCTATTAAAGTAACTTCACTTTTGTTTTGGAAAAACTGTAAAAAGAAAAATACATGCAAAGATTATAGGCTCATGTTTTAGTTGTGCTTTTTTTATGTTAAGCACTACAGAGTTCATATAAAAAACAAGCAATTAAATTCAGGTTAGATTTAGTTTTATGCTTTCTTTGTGTTTTTATTACTGACATTAAGTTGAGACAACACAAAAAGTAAAGTATGAATGCAGCACGACAAAAGGATGGAAACGACAACAACCTAAAACCAATTTCAAGCTGCCACTCAACCAGCTGCATGTGACACAGAATGAAAAAAAGAACATTATCATAACAGATTATATAAAGAAAGAGGAATTCAGAAAATGCCATTTTAAGCAGCTTCCTGTAGTTTATTGTACATACAAACTGATGTCATCAAATATTTAATAGCTGCAAATATTTGGATCACAATGTTCCAGATTTTCAAATGAGGGAACATATTTACTTATACAACTCTTTTCGGCGCTCTCGGTTTGCCAACCAAGTCTTGATCTAATAAGACAAATGAGCATTTACTGTTACAGCATCAATTATCGCAATATGCTGCTTCCAATAAGTCTCCCAGATTTCAAGCTGAAGCGAAAAACTCAAATTCCTGCACAGATTTTCTGTAGGAGAGGCTAAAAAGCACACAGCCTCTGTGCCATCCTTAATAGATGTAAGAAATATTGTGGTTTCCCTGCATCTGTACTCTGTGGCTTTCCTTGTTTTCTGCTATATATACTTAATTTCTCTTTCCTTTCTAAATTTTTATTTATTCAAACCTAATTCCTCTTCTCCTGCCACCTCACCTCCCCTTCCTCCCACATTTCTTTCTCTATTTTTCTCTCTTTTTCTGCCCCCCCAAAGCCTCTGCTTCCCCCCTATAGCATCAAGGCTATTCAAAGCAGGCACCAAGTGAGAGCATCATGTGTCATCTGTCAGGGTGACAGTAATGCACTATTTCTTTTCATCTTCAAGCAATGCCTGCATTATCAGTATATAAGATGTATGGCAAGACAATATTAATAGTCTCTTTCTCCCCGTGCGAAATGAAAGAGGCCTCAGCAAAACAAACAATGTGCTCTTTCTTCTCAAGGCAACTGAGCAGGTATATCAAAGGGGAGTAAAAAATGACCAGTGTACGCGCTGTTTGTCTCTGCTGGGTCACGAGAGGGATGGTTTTTCTACAGCGAGAGCGCATCGAGTGAGTCTGCTCGCAGCTTTGCTTTACGTGAGCAGGATTCCGCTGTTGAATTGTGACTGTGCTGCATGGAGCCATGAATGAGCACTGACACTGTACGAGATGATGAAGCTCAGCGCAATGCTTAGCAAGTATCAAAACGCTCAAGCAAAGCAGTATGTGATGCTGACAACGCGGAATATTAATAAGATAAGTAATAAAATCAATTGAATCCTAAGATTTTGTATTACTGTGCATTGAATCATCATACAGTATATCACCAGTGTCAGCATTATGTATTCCCTCCTCAGTCAGAATCCATATCCACTCGGAGTCCGTCTTTAGTGGTATTAGACGAATGTGAACTCGCTAAAAGGTAGCGACTGCAGAGATTGTGCATGTAGCCACCGGCTGCAGAGGACTCGGGGTCAATTTGTCAGGAATCGGGCAAGAATGTAAAGGACAGAGCTGTCTGTCTGCATTAGAACGTACAAGAATAAGGGCTTTCCACGTGAATGAGTGGGCGCAAAGTGATTTAATTTACCGTGCAACGTAGTGGATGGAGTTAAAATATAAGAAGAGAAATACTAATATTAAAACACGGGACTCTACTGGCTAATTATAAAGCATAGGCTTAATTGGAAACCAAAACATTTATTTCATATCCATAATCCAGTGAATGCATTTTTATCTATTTCCCCCCCCCCCCTCTCTGTCTATCTGCTCTATTTATGCAGATCTAGATTTTAATGAGCCTCTCTTAAAAATTATGCACAAAGAGCGTGCCAGTCTGATGGTAGAATAGGTTAGGAAAAGTGCATTAATAAATTACCCTTTCTGTTTGTATTCATTCTTGTCACTTTATTCCAGCTGAATCTATGCTTATATCATTCCAGCCTGGAATAAGTCTAAACAAGAGAGGTGCGGCAAAATTAAATCCCCTTTTTATTTATTAGACGTGGACGTTTTAATAATATCGGTTTATTGGAAAGCCAACGCCGTGTTCAGCTGTTTATAATGCTCTCTGATACAGCCCGGTAATGTATAGAAGGCCTATCTGCTGCTGAGGAGATATATTACAGCAGGAGATACCTCCCAAGCAAGTTATTAAAAACACTAAACCATTAGCTGGTGGAGCTGGGGCTCACTCCTCCTTCACTCTCCTGATCTCCTCGCTGCTCTCTTCTCCCGAGAGCCTAAAATTAGACGGAACATCCCTGGCACACACATACACACAGCAACACACTCGCCTGCATGCACACCCACACACAACTATTTATAGCACATTACCATAACAGTGACCTATTTGTTTGGTTCTAAACTGTCTGGGCTACACGTTTCATACAGTACACACTACATCCAGAGACGGGGGCTATGTCAGTTAGAGACTTTACAACCACCCAGTTTAAGAAGTGTTATACAAATTGCCATACTACAGACTGCTACCTTGGCCTACATTGACAACAGATCCTTTGTCAGCCACCCATTGATACAGGAAACCACATACCGGATGGCTGTGCTTTATTTAAGCAGGACTAATATAAAGGAGTCCTGTCTGGTCTTAGACAGAGTGTTTGTAGGCTACGTTTTGGCTCCAGGGAACCCTGCGGCGCTCTAGCACCAATGGTCCCGAGAGGAGTGCCACCACCGCTGAGTGAGGAGAAAAATGGCTTTGAGACACAGAGATGGAAACATGTAGAGAAGAGGTATGAAGAGAGGAAGACACAGAAAGTGTGAGAGGAAAGGTGAGAAAGACTTAGAGCCGGAAAGAGACACAAAGATAATATATTCAGGATAAAAATGTTCTCCAGGATAAGGACAGACGTACACTCAGATCAGCAGCATAATAGATCCATAACTGTAACACACATTAGTTGGTTTAACAAAACAAAGAAACACTATGCAGACTAAAAAATGTTTAATCTGTCAACAGCTCAGAGAGAGCGGAGAAATACCGTTACAGCCAGGCCCACATGGGTTCAGGTAATTCAAAGGGGTTCGGCAGCATGACAAAAGACATAAATCAAAGGTATGCATTTTGGTTTATACAAAGGCTGAGCTAAAATTACAGGTCAGAAAAGCAATTACTCTTTTCTGAGGCTGTCAAATCGAATAAGAAATGTGTTTTAGACAAAAGACGGAAAGCAGTCTGCTAGATGGGTGTCATAACACGCTGCAGTTTTGCCCTGAGGTGGTAAGAATTGTTTTGCCTTGCAAAAAGTATTTTCTTTAATGTGCATTTTTCACAGCAAACGGTCTCCGGCTCGCATGCGGTGAATTGTGGACCGCTCCACCTCGACTACACACCGTCTTTCTCTGCGCTATTACTAACAGACAGATGGGGAAGAAAAAAAAAAAAACAGTTAAGTTCATATCATAGAGAATTGGACACATTCATAATTCAAACTAAAGAGAAACAGACAAGTTTGCACCGAGAAGAAATAGTTCAGCACCATGGACAGCACCACTGGAGGCAGAGTTCAGTTGTGTTGCAGTCAGTCCTGTTCGGCAGTGTTTCACAATTTGTGTCGTACTTTAAGCTAAATAAAATCCTGCGAAAAATACACAGCACCAACCGGTCAGACATCACAGATACTTCCTGAGCAGTTCGAACCTACAGCTACATGACGACGTAATTGTAACCGCGCTGCCGCCTGCACGCCCCGTGATTATCCTGCTGGAAAAAACAACGCATAGGCAAACAAACAAACAAGCAAACAAACAAATTAAAATAGGAGGCTACAAAAGCATATAGCCCTGATTTTGGAAGCCAACACTCCAGTTAAAACCTCCATCTGTTGAAATGCATTCCCGAGGTGCTCCTAGAAACTGTGAACGCCCACACACAGAAAACTCTGCCAGGAGAACAAAGACAAACATTTCAGAACCCCCGTGCACCTCTCGCACCACAGCGCACGAAGTAGAAGAAGAAGAAGAAGAAGAAGAAGAAAAAAAAAAAAAAGCTTTCCCCCTGCTAAATATATGGGCTTGACGTGGGAGCGTGTGGGCTGGTGAAAGCTCAAGATGCAATGCTTTACTTCAACACAGCTCTGCAATATTAAGACAGCCATATCTCTCATCATCTTCTCCTTACAGTCCTCACATTCCCACAACACGTAGCCTAGTTTAGCGGAGATACATTTATCTCCTAATATTTTGAGAGGAACAATGAGGAAAATACGCTCTCATGAATGATATTAATTTTCTAATAGCTTTGTTAAAGTTGAGTACAAAGAGATTTATGTGTGCGGTTCTATGTGCTTAAGTCTCTTGGTGCTCCGCGTTCCCCCGCTGTCAGTGTTCGTCTCCATAAACCCTCACAAACAACTCCAAAAAAAGATTTCTATACAATAATAACCACAGCCCCCAGTCCATTCATATTTATAGTCAACATCAAAGGGAAGAGGCGATGCATTAGAGCCCATTTTGGCTCAAGGGGAGAAGCCATTTCCACAGTTACTCCATGGCGGAGTTAAACTGCCATCGTCCTATAACCCATGGCAGTCCTAAATAACCCCCACACTGTGCTCAACAGTCAGAGACATTTCATCTGTGGCACTGACGCTAATTTGACTCAGTCTGACCTAATGATTCGCCATCAGAGGGCGAAAGGGCCTTAAGGTTCAACTCTCCAGGCTCCAAAGACACAAGGCACACAAAGCCCCAAAGATGTGAGTCACACATTGTTAACTTTGCCTTTGTGGCAGCGCTGCGCACTTAAACATACAGTATGTTTGCATACACACACACACACACACACATCATGCTATCAGGAGGCATCTGATCATCCTATATTCACTCAGGACAATGCCCCAAACGTACAGCCAGAGTCATAAAGAGCAATATACGTCCCCACAAGAGCCCTGAAAGAAACATCAACATCTTCTGGGATTATATGAAAAGACAGGAGCAGCGCAGGCATTCTGAATCCAAAGAACTGCTGCAAGTTCTCCAAGATGTTTGGAAGAACCTACCTGCCAAGTACCTTCAAAAGCTGTGTGAGTATGATCACTCCAAGTATGATTTTTTTTTTCTCTCTGTTTATTGCACTTTATATAAAGTTAATTGATTGAATTGATTTAATCTTTTTCTTGCCAGAGTTTTGCACATAGTCGTACATGTGCAATATCAATCTTTCTGCATATATAAGAAGCTGTGAAATATTAGTATTTTTGTACTTATGGGTAAATCTGTGCAATATTTATGCTTGTCTATCAGTATTTCTACTCATGAAAGAATCTGTACAACACCATTAATGTGCAATAATGGTATTTCCACATCCAGAGGAATTTGGACAATCTGAACTAGCGCCTGTGTATATTTGTATTTGTTTTTAAGTTTATACTGATATTTCTTGAATGGACTATCCCTTATACTGCTGTAACAAAGCAGATTTCTCCACTGTGGGATTAATAAAGGCCTATTGTAGCTTATAAACAGATATGGACAGTCTATGCTAAATACGACTGAGCTAAACGAAACAAAAGTCTTCACAAATGCACCCGATGTCCATAAATATTATTGTTATTCTGGCCAAGTTACTCAACATACTCATGAATCCTTGTGTAACTTTGCATAGGGTTTGAAAATGGATTCCTACTCATCCTTTTTAATCTAAGGATGCTGCAATAATGACATAAATGTGTTCAGTTTAACTCAATAAGATTTCATTTATATGCTTATTCTTAGTCAGGTTTTTTTTTCTTTCCCTGAAGATAATCTAAATGATTTTTGCCTCCAAATGTGCCAGACCAGGACGTCACAACAACACGCTCGCGAAACAAAAAAACCCTCCTATTAACCTCTGTCCATCCATCACCAGAGATGCTAGCAACAGAATAACAGACACTTAAAAAGCTTCGGGGACATCCATTTCGTTCATTGTGTTTGCAATTCACATGGTGACACTAAGAGATCCCATCCACTTCTCTGTCAGAAGAAATCCATTAGTCAAACCAAACACTGACACTTAGAATGTCAAAGACACAGGTAGCACATAATTTGTTTCACAACAGTGTGATAGCTCTAAATTGTGGCTGCTGAATAATGTCTGCCTACTGTAGAAAAATGCACAATTCTGAAATCGCCAGAGGGGGAGATATTTAAATGTTTGCGTCGTTTTAAATCTCAGGGAACAGTTTACGCCTTCGGTGATGACTATTGTGTACATCATTCACGAAGGGTTTGTGTGAGTAAGACTGCAGCCACAATGCATAATCTTGTTCCATTCAAAAAGTAATCATTTTCTTAAAAAAGTCAAGCGACATACATTCAGGACTTTATATCTTTGACAGCTAAAACGTTCTGACAGCACGTGGAACGCATGAAAACTATTAATGTATTTCTATTTAGATGTTTGAATTGCGGATTCGAACGCCCTTGTTTTCCGAGTCAGCCCTGGAAAAACATCCTGTCTCTTCCTGTCTTGCAGGCAATGAGGGAGGATGCAGCACGCGAAGGCTTTGTTGTTCTATCCTAATGTGAGTTAATCTGGACGCTGTCACATCAAACACAGGGACATCTTAGGTGTTATGTAGATAGTGTTAATAGAAACTTAGCCCGGCTCCGTCCCCCGTGGGCCCCTCTCTCGCCTTTTTCTTTTGGTTTGGAAGGCAGCGAGATAGGCCATCTTCAAAGCCCTCTGTGTCTCTGTGTATCGACCTCGCTCCTCTGCAGCCCTAGAGGCTTCCTATTAGAAAGGATTTGTCTTACAAGCTGTGTGTGCTGCCACTCTGGGAAAAAAAATAAATAAATATAAACGGGGGGGAAAAAAAAAAAAAACATGTTACTTGCTATGCTTACTCTGCTGTAGTCCCCTTTGCTTCCACATACTTTGATCTTATTCCCTAATTTCAAACTAACAGGTCCGCCGGCATCCGCTACATGTCTGACGCATCTGACCTGCAACGTGCAGCCGTCAAACCGTCATAGCTCCATTCACACGTTAACCCATGCGGTATGTCATTGTTCTCATTTATTGCAAGAGGGAATAGCTCTTTCTGCCTATTTGGTTTTCAGCAACAACAACAAAAAAAAAGCCTGGATTTACAGCTCAGTGATCCTGTGTTTTGATAGCGTAAGACCCAATGTTTTTTTTCTTTCTTTCTTTTTTGATATTTGCAGTTTTTTTTCTTCTTCTTTTTAGCAGCACTCCATGCTGATCCATAGATAACCTGACTTTCTCTTCTGCCTTTATTACTGTATGTCCTATTTCTGTAAGCTATAGCCAGGCCACTATCAAGCACCCTCAATAAGAGGGGAGGGGGAGGGAGCCGGGCTGCAAAGGATAGCAGTGTTGACAGAAAAAGAAAGTGTGAGAGAGAGAGAGAGAGAGAGAGAGTGTGTGAGAGAGAAAGAGTGAAGGAGACCGAAAGAGGGAGAAAGAAAAGGCTTTTATTTTCTCCTCTTTGCCACAAACTGAAATATACTCAGGCAGTGCAACTATAGCCGGCCAGCTTATACCCACAGGGCTCTCACTATGTACCGACACTATAATAAATCTGGCATTATCAGATCCTGGTCATTCAGCAGACACAGCCTAAGTGCTTTTAGATGTGTCAGAGGACATGACAGACTTTCACTGCCCCACTGATGACTTCCCATTCATCCTGTGTAAAGTTGCTTAACAGTTCCCCACAGAGCTTTTAAATGTTTGCAATCATAGTTTTGTTTATATACAGCATTTTTCACTAAAACAGATTGTTAGGCCTTAAGGGCACACAAACACACACTTTGCACTATATGGAACACGGCTGTTGTTTCGTCTTTTTACTTCAGGACGTTACAGGTCAGCCGGTGCATTGGTCTCATCTGACTAAATTCTACACTGGCCAGACAATCCCCTGTCTTTCTATAAGGGGGGGAAAAAAAGCACCACACCAATAGCATTGCAGGATTAATCTATTATTTTTTGGCAGCAGGAGGATCAGAGTACCTGTGAGCACCGCAGCGTTTTCCCAACTTTGAACTCGTGCAACCTAATGGAGATTATAGGTCTAACTCATTTAATGTTTACGGAATGTTTACTCAAAGTTGGCTCCAAACTAATTGACTCTATGTCAAAGAAATCCTCAGTGAGGATGCATTTGGCAAAAACAGACTTCCAAAAAGGTCAAATGAAAACTTTGCGAGCAGCAGTTTGCATACCACAGATAAGCAACTAACATGGAATCTCAAAACGGTTCTGCGTTATATACCTCAATACTCCTTGTGCTTGTTGGGAATCACCTAAATGTGTGCAGCTCCACTTATTTTACTGTCATTTCAGTGTAACAAAGCTTGGTTAGCATGGGTTAATACACCAAGAAAACTAGCTTCTTTATTTTATTGTTAATTTAGGGCAACAAGGAAAGCAGGTAGGGCGCACAAAGTGGTCAGTGGCTGATTTAGTTAATCTAAAGACTTGCAGAATCTTTTTCTCCTACAACAAACTGATTGGTTAAAGAGCAGGTACGAGTTCAGTCGAGAAAAATCTTCTTTGGCGGACAAATTTTCCCTTCTTTTTTTCTTTTTGTTGCATTTGTATGAAGCTATTTGCTAAATCTGACTTTTCTTTTGTTGCTTCTGCACAGTATGGTATATACTGATATGGCCAGTCTATGTAAAATATAATTAAGCTAAATCAAACACAACCATGACAAAGCTTTTCAAAAATGTAAAACAAAAATTATTTTTTCAGTATTAATCACAGTTTGCTTGACATGTTTAATGGCAACAACAGAATCAATAAATAATATGATAACATGACTGTATTGTTTTAATACAATTCTACTAAATGTCAATATTGAAGTATTATACAACATACTGCCAGCAAATAATTAAGGTTTAATAAAAAGAAGCCCAACCCTCTGGGCCCTCAGAGGCTAATTGACAAATCTTTGCTTTAAACTGCCACCAGTGATCAAACTCCCCCAAAAAGTACCTTAAAGCTTGTCAACTGACAGGAAAAGTGAACGCCAGGATGGTGATACTGGGAAGAGACAAGTGGTCATCGCCTGAGAGACAAAAGAAGCAGCGTGGACATGAGGATCTGCCCTTTCCCCAATCTTGAAAGAGGGGCACTAGAGAGTAGTCTTTCAGGAATATATTAATAACACTGCAGAAAACGCACGCCCATGAGGCAAGTGGGCACAAGCTGAACCCATCAAATTAATCTGAGATAAATTTGCAAGTCATCATCATAATTTAAAATGTTTTAGAGACGGAATAAATGATCAAAGAATAAAAGGAACTAGTCTGACAAAGATGTACCATAGAAAGAGATGAGAGGCAGAAAAAAAAAGAGAGAGAGAGAAAAAAAAAAAGTGAGGAAAAGGGGGGAGAGAGCCTGCATAGCGGACACATTTTGATGGACAAAGAAGAGGCCTTGTACGGCTAGATAGGCAGACAGACCCATAGAAGCTGGCAGATGGGATAATAGGTGGGAAAGCAGCCAGTCAAACTCTATATGCTGCTGTGGTGTCATACAGATTGATAGATTCATAAATAATGAATCAAGAAGAAACAGGTAAAATAAACTCTGTAAATAAATGTGCTGCCTCGTCCTCTGCCCCACAACCTAATGGATTGTGCTTGTGCACATCTTTGCCTCTGTCCATATTAACATATGTGTGCTCATTTAAGCAGTGTGTCATGGGAATCATTTACCTGAGCCCCATTCCTGATGTTATGTGATGAGGGACGGCTTCACCCTTCCTCACACACACAGATGCATGTTCACCCCCGTGTTCATCAATGAGCACATCTCCTGCACTCGTATTCATCATCTACAACCGTTAAAGTATACATCAAGATTCAGAAAGACACTTTATAGATGTCAAATGTCATAAAGCAACAGCAGAGAGGCGTTTTTTTTTTTTTTGTTTTTTCTTGCTTTCATGAAAATGAGGCTGAAATCAACTTAGAAGAAGTTCGAGACCTGGAGGGTGCAGGTGAAGCAGCAGATACAGCGCCGCCGCTCACATTCAAACTGAGCTTCATCACCTGCAACAGCTGTGCACAATCAAACAATCAAACTGAAGAGGTTGTTATTTCCCAGGAGGTAATGAGTGAGCCTGGTACTGCCCTATTAAATGCAAACTAAATCACAAAACGACGCGCCCAATTCCTCAAATTTCCAATAACTTTCATATATATTTGTCATATAGCTGCAGTTTTGTATTTTTGTGTGGAAGGTGTAAAACTCATCTGAGTAGCACAGAAACCATTTCAAAAAAATTGTACATTTTGGACTGGAACCAAATCAGGCAACATTTAATGACGTTACCACTACTACACTCCTGTCAGCAGTGCATTTTATTACACTCATAAAAATGTGATTAAAAGGCATTCATCTCAAAGCTGGTTCACCCAATGGGAGCGCGACAGACATTCAACAACATATATTTAGCTAAATGTTGACAATGGAAAGTGCATATGTTCAATACATCATTTCTTTCATTTTACAGCACCTTCAGAATATGGATTTTCCAAAACGCGGTCACTTAAAATGCAATTCAAGCTACTTACATTCATTTGCTGTTACGTTTCTGCATGAAACAATCCTTACCATTATAGCTGCACATCAGACATAATAAATAAACTGACAATGGTTATAAATGGAAAATGTATATACTGTAATATGTAAGACTTTATATTATATTGTGTTGCTCTGTGCCAAAGCAGCCACTGTCTACCAACGTGCACCAAAGCAGCATAAATAAGTGCCATACAGTATGTACAGTATACCAAGACATACAGTGGTATAAGACAGCTCCCTAAATTGCCACAGTTACTTGGTGAGTAAATGCACTTGGTAGTAAATTCCGTGTGCAGTGACAGCATAGAGACACATGAATAAGGTGCGCTGCTTCAAGTCAGTATTTTACAGGGAGAACTGCTGTTAGAGGTTTTATGGTCTCTGCCACTATCGTATATTAATATATTGACAAAACAGAGCAAACAGTGGACCATCACATGGATTATCCATGGGATGCAGGAGGATCAAAGCTGCATGATTGCGTTGGTGCTTAAATCTTTTGTTCATTTTGATTCCTCCTGCCTGCTTTTCTCATTCTTTTTTTCCTTTTCCTTTCAACCAATCCATACATTATATTATGAAAATGTGAACGGCAGAGCGTATTCAGCTGGCGAGCGCCACACTGTCAGCCTAATGATTGCCTCTGGGATGCCTTTGGACTTCACCACGGGATTCAACAAAAGAAGGACCACAGCTGTGCCGCCTTTTTTTTTTTTTTTTTCTCTCCCCCTCTTCTTCCCCCTGATTGATACAGTGCAGGTTAAAACCAGGAGTCCTGATCAGGCAGCGAGGCCCTCCATCAATACCTCCCACTCTCCATTCCCCCTCTGTCTCACGCCCTCCATCTCATTCCTTAATCTTTACAACTCAGTGATTCAAATATCTTTCCTCCTACCTCTCATTCCATTTCACAGTCTCCCTGTCTTCTGTTTGACCATCTCTCCTCCTCCCCTCCTCTCTCTTTCTAATCCACACATCTTCATCATTTTCTCCCTCTTTTCCATTCTTTTTTTTTTTATTGTTTTCTACCTCCGTCAACTTGTTTTTCAGAACTCGCAGGGGGAACATGTTAAAAGATGCACGGCGGCTGAACCTGCAGAGCAGCATGACTCTAAATTGCATCTTCTAAAACGTGTCTCATGTATGTGTGCGACAGCTGTGCGGGGACCACACGGCCTGACAGGAGTGAAAGACCACGCAGCCTCCATGCAGCCGCACACTCTCTCTCTCGCACATGTACTCACATAAATGCCAAGCTCCTCACTGTGCCAACAAGCTCTGCAAACAACAACACAACCCGATGATGTGCGTTGTCCCTACAAGCCCTTCGCAGGTATCTGATACAGCCCTGCTATGGTTTTGGGGGGGGGGTTGCGGTGAGAGCGACTGGGTAGAAGGGGAATTTAGTGTTTCACCTAAATGTGAGCTTGCTGCCTGGAAGACATCAAGTATACTGTTTTACTCTGAATTATTAAAAGCTGCCTCTTATTGCAGCTGGGACTGAAATAGTTTAGTGGCCACAGACTATAGCTGTTGGCACAAAACTATATAATTTATATTCTCGGCTACTTTAGCAGCCATCCAGCTTATTGTTATTTTCTATATGAAAACGCTTTAAGGCTGCCGTGATGGACAAAACAGCACCACTTAAAAAGAAGTGTCAGGTGAAATCCAAGTTTGATGAAACAACAATAAGAAAAAAATAAAGAAACTGCTCCGTAAATGCTTGCAGAATCCTAACGGAAAGAAACGTTGAATGTGCCGACGTGCTTGATCTTGCCGGTGCTAGCTCAGCTAATATCCAGTGTCCGGGTATTCTGTGGGGCAGACGACAGAAGCCTTCACCGGCAGCGATCGCCCTGACACTGGCTCCCTGAGCGAGCTCTACTGACAGCCCTCCTCTGCAATGCAAATACCCACTTCCACATGAGCAGAGCCATCACTAGCACTCCCCATACACTTGTATTCCGTGTCATTACCCCTGGGGACCCTCACACACGCTGTTCCTACCCCCCCCCTCTCCACCCTATGCCTCGTGCTGCTGCTGCTGCCCTTATCTGGGATGGGAAACAGGGCCGGGGCTTTAAAACAAACACACACACACACACACATACAAAAAAAAAATCGGATTGGCTGGCTGATGCCGTGATGGAGGGCTGCCACGGGCTATTTCCACTCATACCTCCTGTCAGTCACACTCCTCTCCTTGCCCTCCAGCCATGTGTACTGTATTTCATTAGTCCTGATTTTTGCTGACAAATGCTGGCTGTCGTGCTGTGCAGCCCCCTTACCCTCTCTGCGGACGCCACACCAAAGCGAGGCTAGATCTGCCTTACAAATGAGCTCTCTCTGGTTCCTCCGCGTACATGTGTGCCATTTCAGACGTACAGCAACATGCTGCGTGTGCATATGGACGGGCGCGCAGACAAGGGAATGGATGTTTTAACTCTGAAAGGTATGACTTCAAGCTGTCAACATGACCCCGTGCCTCCTTCTCCTCTCCTCTCCTCTTTTCTCAATATTTCAACTATTCTGTCACTTCATCCTCCTCTAATCTCTCACACATTCCTTACTCATCCCCCTTCTCTCTCTCCCTCTCTCTCTCTCTCTCTCTCTCTCTCCCAAAGGCACAAGGTCCAGCCAGTGAGATGTCAGCTCCGATTAGCCACATCGAGTGATGCGTTTTAAGTGTGTCCTTCATTATTGAGTAAAGTGACATGTTCTCAGCCACACTTGCCTCTGCCTCCTAAACTGTCGCCTTGTCTATTTGGATATTCAGTTTTTGTAAGCTAATTTTTTTTTCCCCCCCCCTTCTCCCCTCCTCTCTCACTCTCTCTTCCTCTCACACGCAAGGACACACACTTACACAGGGACACACACTCACCCCCTCTATTCAGGGCCATAGTTTATCATCCATGTGCACACCCCCTCCGCTTACTTTCACTCTTTTTTTTTTTTTTTCCTCCTGTGTGTCTGCGGGCAGTGGCACACCTGTACAAGCTTGCACAGGGACCCACAGATGGATTGTCACTCAGTATCTGGGCCTTGCCTCCTGTATGGCCCTGCACAGCCATGCCCGGAATAAAACCAGACTCATCTGGTTCAGCCCCGCCAGCACAGTCGATGCCAAGCTGACATTAGATCATCCGAGCCACACAAATGGACCAAACTAGCACATGTTAGTCTGGCGTAGGAGCACTGAAAAAAGAAAGAAATCTACCTACATACATACACCGTTTCCCCCTCTATTACACACAAAACCCAGCTCTATAACCCAGATCACAGCTGTGTCACATGATTGCATCTCACAGACAGGCGGGCGAGCAGTCTCCAGCCACAACCAGAAATAGGTTAAACAGGCTAAAAATATCAAAAACATTAATAATTCAGCTTTTTTGCTAACCTGTACCTCAGAAAAAAATAGCACACTTCTCACTGTGAAGTGGCTTAATGGGCAGGGTGTGCAGTGGATTATTTTGGTATTTCAAGCGACATCTCCCCCCCCGAAGAACCGGTTAGTGAGACGTACACTTAGCAGTGGGAGGGTCGGTTAGCGCCGTAATGTCATCAGCGCTAGTGTCACAAATGAGGTTCGAGTACAGTCGTCTGCAAGTCGAAGCAACTTTTTGAACTTTTAAACTTTAGCAGGGGATTTGCTTCCCATTCGGTGACGACGGGAAACCTTAAGCTGTAGATCGAATAAATGAATCCAAGGAAATAGATTTTTTTTTTTTTGTCATTCCACCATTATATCTTATTTGCATCATTTTCACACTAATAATCCCTAAAGGCAACAAACATCGGGCCGTTATAGTTTTACAGCAGCGCTCCTTATAGCAACTTAAGGGAGGCCGCTGCAAATGAGTGCCGTATATACTGTATGAAACGAAATGAAATTTCATGATGAAACACATTTTCGGTGTTTCACTGGGTGTTGTTTATTCTCCAAAGGCAGGTGCAGAGTGCAGATCCTGCTCTTTTTTTTTTTTTTTTTTCTAAAATACCCTTGGAAGCCAATCCCCTGAGGAGAGGGAGGCTTCTCTAAATATGTGGCTAATCTACCACACAGAAAAAGGAGCAGAACAAAGGAGAGGTGTGTTTGCTTGTGCTTGTGCTTGTGCGTGTGTGTCTGTGTCTGCATTTTTGTGTTTGTGTGTGTGTTAATGGAGTACCAGAGGAGCAACAATGAGAAAGAGGAAGAAGACAGATGGGAGGTGGAAAACAAGCAACACTGTGACAGTTACCCTGTGTGTTTTAGTGTATTTCCAGCACCTCTGTGTAAAGGGTTGTGTATGTTGTGTGCATGTGTGTGTGTGTGCGTGCGTGCATAAGTGCATGTTTTAAAGATGTGGGGATTCAGTTCCCATAGGAGCACTCTAGTGCAACAGCTCTTTACTGTGCATACATTACACCAATATGCCATTACAGCAAACACACACACACACACACACACACACACACACACACGAATAGACACACTCGACTTCTACTCCTGTTGCGCTCGCATACGGGTACCGGCAGCGTAGTAATATTGTCACGTGCCAGTGCGATTCATAATAAGCATGCATCACACACACACACACACAAAAAAAAGTTCACTCACACATACACAACGGCCTTCAACCTGCAGATTTCTCCTGACACTTCCTCGCTACCTCTATTCATCATCGTGAGCTTACTTAAGTTCAGAGACAGACCAGGTCACAGACGCAAAACCCTCGGAGCGCCAACATCCTCATTATTCTCATCTCGATATATCATCGTGGCTTTTTTCTTTTTTTTTTCCTTATTTTGAACTCAAAAGAACTCACGGTACATGCTCTTGTATAATTCACAGAAAATTTTAAAGTAGAAAAGACCTTGACCGTGCCTTTTTCCACTTCCACTCCTCTTACACATCTTCCTGAAAACACACCCCCCCCCACACACACACACACACACAACAACACACACGTTTCTGTTACCCAAAGGCTAAATTCTAACGAGTCCCCTCTCCCTGACTACAAGGCCTACAATCCTGCCAGCACCGATTGGCGTCATGCTGACCGGTCCACTCCACTCCACTCCCGCCCCCACCCACCCCTCTCTCCCACTCAACACATAGTACACACACACACAATCGTACAGCACACTACATTCATGCACTGCCAACCCTCACGGAGCACAGCATAGAATTATTCAGCTTTTGCACCAGCCAGGCCGGCACACACCGGAAGCTTGGCTATGGATAATAAACAGGTGGATAGCACGCACCCAGAGATATAGGTGACTGTGTTATTTTGAGCCTGTGTGTGTGTGGTGCGAGGCTGGATGGTGTTCGGCATGTCGAGGAATGGGTTTCTCGTGGCACGCCAGCCTCATTTTCACAGCACCCAGCTCGGTCACAACACAGCCACGCTCTGCTCCTCGCTCCTCGTACGCTACGGCTCGGCTAGAGTACAATTACACGCAAATAAATGCACACGCAGACACATACAGAAAAATACGGGCGTCCACGTGCGCTCACGCAGAACACTAACAGCGCAGGTATGCATGCAGGAAAAGGGCACGGCGGCGCAACAGCGAGGGGAGCCGGAGAGACAGAAATGGAGACGAAGGGAGACGGAGGCAATCGAGAGGGAGGGTATCTACTTAGAGTGTTGACATTGCAGGAGCCCACATGTGTGTGCCGGAGCATAATCTTCTCTCCGCTCTCATTGGGTTTTTAATGCGGGTGCTATTTCCATAAACCTGCCTCCTGAATCACTGCCAGCCGCTTACACTCCCCCCAGGTCGAGCTGTGCTAATACTAGGAGTAAATGCATGCAGCAAACACATTTCCAACCAATGCTCTCTCCAAGACAATCACTGTTGTACACAATGCTAGCATGACAAAAAAAAAAAAAAAGAAAAACTGGGGAGGGGAGGGTGGCATGTTTTTCTGTGCTACAGCAAATAGACTTGCTGCAGTGACTGAGATTATTTCTTGGATCTGCTGGATTTGAGGAGTGGCAGTGAGAGGACGGAGAGTTTGATGAGAGTGTGGGTGGGTGTGGGGGGGGATTGAGGAAGGGAGAGAGAGAGGGGGATGGGTTGGTGGGGTGGGTGGGTGGGTGGGTTGGTGGGTGGATAGTGTGAAGGATGCAGGATTTTGTCATGATGCTAAGCTGGGTGGAGTAAATCTCCTGCGGACTTGTGTGGAGAGCTGTGACACAAGCACACACTCACCAACTGCTGCAGAAAGAGTCACTGTGGGCCTTAACTGTCATAAAGGGATCACCGGGAAAACATTTTAGTGTCCGGGTCACCGGGGGATCTTTATATTTTACTTGGTTATGAGAAAAAAAGGAGTGATATTTGAGTTTTAAAGTTACCACACACACACACACATATAGAGGAAAAAGCACTCGTGTGGTTATGTAATATAAAAATGTAGCGCATCTCCATCAGCAGCGAGCGAGAAGCACACGAATAATATATTCAAGACTCAGTGTCGTGGGCGGCCTGCGGTCACGGCAAGCTGCCATGTGCACATGTTTTTCGTCGCACCTTTAAACGTCACTATCTGAATCTACATAGAGCTGGCTGCGATGCAAAGCCGGCTTACCGCAAACACACATGACTAATAGAGCCGAGCGGCACACACCTGGTAAACTGTCAGAGCTTCTCCCTTTCTGTGGCCAAACTTATGTCAGGCACTCGTGTCCCCAAGGTTCCCATCACACTTCACAGCAGGAATCTATATTCCAGTCCAGTACACTTCCATTAGGCCATACTGTTCCTTTCAGCAGCTAATGTGTAACAGGGGGGACATGGATAATAACATTCAAGAACACCAGTGCTTCTTCCTGATGACACTGGCTTGTGTGTGTTTGTGGGACTCCGTGTGCCGCACATGCAATATGTATATGTGAGAGCTTTAAAAGAGGATTTTAAGTTGAAAAAAAAAGTTAACTTCACAGTCAAATCCTCTTTTTGGGCACTGCTTATAGTCAATTCTATACCTCTCTATGCAGTTTTCATTTCTGTGGATTGGAAACTTTTCAAAAACTCATGTATTGAAAGTAATAAAACGACAAAAGCCAGAGTATTTTCAAATAACGCTAAATGTAATCATGACTACTCACACAACAACACAACTCACTGTGATCTTTTTCTGCAGCTCCCACTTTTAATCTTGTCACCTCCACAGTTTGTTTGTGTCCACAGAGTTTGCTTGTCTTCCGCCAAAGCTTTTTGCACACGTTTGCTGCCCTAATGGTCAATACTGAACTCCACCACCAGTAAACGGCAGGTGATGCCAAATCAACCTGGACTGGAATCTTAAAGTCCGTTTCTGCTGCCCCTCTCAACATGAAAAAAAAACAAAGCAGAAGTCAGAGATTCGGTGCTTTGCCCAAGGGCAGTACAGCAGACATAGAGTTTGTACCCAGGCCCTCCAATTAGAGGCTTACCCAAAAAAAAAAATACAAAACATCCCATCTCATGAAATTCAAGTGTGTGCATGCTGATTGGTGTCCATGCTGTCGTGTGTGTGTGTGTGTGTAGGAGGAGGGAGTTGCTTGTTTGTAGACGCTGCATGAGATTCAGAAAAGCTTGTTGGGTGGCGCAGTTTTAATACACGGTTCTAGTCATTTGCAAGCAAGTAAAGTACAGCAGCATTTTTTTGGGGGTGGTTTGGCATGAATTCATATTCAGACATTTAAAATAACAGATATGGATGAGACGTTAATAACTCATAACCCATCTCTGGAGAATTCCTAGTTTACATTAATTACACCATAGCCCCTGGCAAACTGCATATCAAGCAGGATTTTGCAAACAAACAACTGGCAGATCTACTTACCATCAAGCGGCGAAGCAACAGGGGTCATATCGCAAAAGATTTAAGGGGAGGAAGGCTCAAGAGGGGAGGACAGGGGAAGCTATGGGAGGGCAGTCGAACACACAAACACAGAGCGGATGAAGTAGTTTCTGTTTGCTGTATCGCTGAATACTATCCTAAACTGAGCGTTTGTGTTCGCAGATCTCGTCGGCACGTATAGGATGTTTAGGGCCACTGGTGTTTTTGCAGAGTGTGCCTTGTACCTATGTGTGGCTGCAGCGTTACAGCGCTCGACGCCTGCGTTTCCTTGGACCGCTGGTGTTTGTGTGTGCCAGTGAGTGAAGTTGAAGGGAAGGGAACAGTAGAGCAACCTCAGCCTGACACCCATCAACGTCTGCCTGTTACATTTCTATGACACGCTCTGTCTCAGGAAGAGCAGCAGCAGTGGAGCAGTGGGAGAGTGGGGGAGGCAGGAGGGGGGGAGATAGAGAGAGAGAGAGACAGGAGGATGTGGGTGGACAGGACTGGGTGGGGTAAAGGGGAAGTCAGCGGGAGGGCTAAAGCAGGACTGAAAGGTACAAGGAAAAGGTTTTTATTTCTCACGAGTGAAACATGGCAACTTTCGTGTGTGAGCTTGCGCAAGCAGAAGCTTTCAGAAGCCGTGCGTGAGAAATGCAACATGCAAGGCTGTGTTTGCAAATTCTCTGCGTGCACAACCCCCTTTTTTTTTTTCCCCCTCCATTCAGATGATTGTTAAACCTTTCAGAGGCCAGATGGTTTGAAGATCTGCTCGTCTCTTGGAACAAGTCAAGAAGGGAGAGCAGCCGACTTGTTAGCATCTATATCTGTGCCCTCGTGCCCCTCATTTATACATTCAGCCACAACAAGTACTTAATCCCAATGGCAGGTCAACCCTAATGGATGCCCTGCCAGGCTGGCAAGGAGAGATGTTATTAATGACTATGAGACGTGAGAGGAAAACCTTGAAGGAAAAAAAAACTCAAACCAAAAGACAAAAATCAACAGAGTCAAATCTTCCTTTTTGGCAATACATTGCTGAACACATTTATAACCTCTCATAAACACATCCTCTGGCATTGTGTGGAAGAAGTTTTTGTCCTCTCTCTCTCTCTTTCTGTCTCTCTCTCTGTGTCTTTCGTCTTATTATTCAAATGCAAAGCAAAAAAAAAAATAAAAAAAAGCAGCAGAATAATGCCCTCTAGCCTCACGCTTGGCTAATTTGCAGGATAAACGAAACAACTTGTTTTTCAAGGAAGCCACCAGGAAGAGAAAAAAAAAATTGTTCAAAGTTGGTAGATGTATTTGCATGCTTAATCTCAAACATGTGCCTTTTGGCTGGGTTTTCTCAGGCTCTTTGTCTTCCATCAGAGGGGCTGCTGGGGGTGTGGAGGAGGGAGGTATGGTGGGGGGGGGAGGTAGGGGATGAATGGATCTTTACTGATGTTCCTCCCTGGTGCAGGCTTGATCTGAACATGTTAAGCTACGCTGCCTCTGTGGGGAGTCACTTCTACACATCCCTCCTTCCCTCCGTCATTGTCTCGACACTAACAGGATCTCGCAGCTTTCATGCACAAACAAATTACACAAATACATGCAATGCAGATGAACGCAGTTTGACATGTTTTTTTTTTTTGTTTTTTTGGGGGGGGGGGGGTTCTGCTCAGCTTTCCAGAAATGCGCAGCTCTCTACAGCCTTCTATGGTGTTGCTTTAAAAGTACGAGGCAGAGTGGGCCTGATCAATGCTGGCCATATTCCCTCGAGAACAGACACATGGAAAAGTTGAAACCGGGCCTTCAAAAGGCTGAGCTATTGATTGAATTGCCTTCCAAAGTGTTTTTCATCTCTGGGACTATACAAGGAGAATGCCGGCTGGTGTGCAGCCGGGTGCAGATGGCATGGCTGACCACCATAGAGAGAAAAAGAGAAGGGAGAGCGAGGAGAGGAGGGGAGAGAGAGGCAGACACTTACCCCTGGCAGTGTTTTCTGTTCGTGGAGGGCGTTCTGGGCCTTGATGGCCGACTCTCGGGCGCAGTAGGTGAGGAACGCACAACCTGCAACGGCGGCACAGCACAACCTGATTAGAATCACATTAAAACCAGAACTAGCATAATAGCATAAATAATGCACAAAAAAATAATTGAGAACCAAATTAAAATGTAAGAATACGAGGACATTAATGAAAACGAATTGAAGCAATTGGACAATTACGGAACACTTAAGGAACCTGATCTGTACAGAAGTGCCTCATGAGTTAGTGAAAACTCCCTGCAAACATTTCTTTAAATAAACAGCGCCGGCTAATAAAAGCAGGCAACCGTCCAAGACTACATGTGGACAATTTTCTACGGTGGCAAACGAAGAGAAGAGACGACAACACCGACAAAAACTTAAGAGATGAGCAGAGGATTATTTGCATGAATTGCCAGGCCTGTCCAGCCTCCCCATCCCTAGTGCCACGTCCTGTCCAGAGCTCCCAGCAGCCTGGCCAGTGTCCTCACCCTGAATGTTTGTGACAGCGGCGGAGACAAAAGAAACGGGACCGCAGGAGAGAACTGAGCGGCGTAGAAAAGGAGGGATGAGATCAGTTTAGAGATAGAGGAGGAGGGGAGACACTGACAGAGAAGAGAGGTGATGTTAAAACTCTCCTGGGTGAATGCCTAAATGCAAGACTCACAGTCGCACACATCAGCCAAGGACCAATGGGAGTCATGCACATACGTACAACATCTGTCATATCCACTGCACACGAAGAGAAGAGAAGAGAAGAGAAGAGAAGAGAAGAGAAGAGAAGAGAAGAGAAGAGAAGAGAAGAGAAGAGAAGAGAAGAGAAGAGAAGGATGGAGATGGAGGGAAACCAGATGGAGTATTGAGGCAATCATTTTCCCCCTGACTATCTGAATAAATAGATTTGCTTGTGTTCTATTAATGAGGTTCATATGGGTTAGCATGCATCATATTTCTGCCACTCTGAAGATGGTTTATTAGCAGCCACTGCATTTTTTTTGGATCTCATTTCAACAGCCAAATGTATTCAGTGGGTGGTGATGTATTAAGTGTCTTTACACGGACAATATTCCAATCTGTTTTTCTTGTTTCATACCAGCTCACTTTTCCTTATCCATGCACCATTTTTTTTTCTTTTTGTGCCTCAGGACACACATATAGAAAAGTGTATGTGTTCCTTTTTTTTTGGCCATTTCATTGACCTTTGCACTATGACTGTGTCACTGTAACCTCGTCAAGACTGTATTGAAAAGAAGGGTTAAAATGCCATGTAAGTTATTGATCCATTGACTGTTCGGGGGGGAACCTGTTTCGCCTTGCTGCTCAAATCATTTACTATCCACAGCATGGGCTTGCATGCCTGCACCTGCATATACAGTACAACATTTTATCACTATTATTTAAAATCACATTCCGTTTTACTGCATGAAGCTTCTCCTTTAGTTTAGGGCAGCTTGTCTGCACACTGCCGTTGCATTTCAGTGTGTGAAAGACAGACAGTGATGGAGTCTGCCCAGGGTCGTGACCTCTGAGGTCGCTGACTGTAGCACTGGTGTCACGGTGCAGCCCTCCCCACAGCCCCTCTTGTCCCAGCACCCCTAACCTAATGATTTCCAATGGCCACCAGCAAGTAAATCACTCACACTGCTGTCTAATTCACCGCCCCTCTTCTGCATCAACGGGTACAGAAACAGCAAGGCTGTGGAACATCGCTGTTTTTGGCTTGTTTGTTTGTTTGTTTCTTAAACGGGTGAGGGTAATAGGAGGGAATGGCTCCATTTTTGTGGTTGTTTTTCTCTCTTTTTCACTCTCTGTGGGCTTATTGTTGGTTTACTTGACAAATGCTGGCCCTATCTCTGAATAAGAAACAAGTATTTTGCATTACAATCACAAATGCGATTTATTTGTTAATGTGTAATGCATAGGGCATTGAGAATAAATTAATAACAACCACAACACTGGCAAACAAAAGAGAAACATGAACTCCATTTAAATGTGATTCCGTGCTCTTTAATGTATGGCTTAATAAGAATTTGCAGGCCACAGGCGAAAAAGCTTTAACAACTCCATAATTGGAATCCAAACACGTACAAATTGCCAGTGCTGCATTGCATACCAAGTGCAAAAGTGTGAGTGGGGGGAGCATGATGAAATTGTTTGAAACACAACAAAAAGCCACTGTAATCAGAGCCTGCTGACACAGCAATGGGGGAAGCCTTCCCACTGTGAAGAGATGATCCTCTGCATCATCTGACAGAAACCTAAAACAGCTTTATCTCGCACATTGATTTCAGCTCCAAAGAGAAGAAACTCCATTCCTCTTTGCCACCCTTCCCTCTTCTCTCCTCTCCTTTTCCCAACTTCTTTCTCATCCCCCAACGTCTCCTATTTCTTAATGATATATTTTTAAGTGTGTGCACTGTGTACTGGGAAAAAAAAAAAAAAAAAAAGCCTGAGTCTCTCCATCTCCGCTGCCTTGAATTGGCATGTAATTAAAGAGTCTGATATGGAGGAGAGAGAGCGAGTGAGTGAGGGAGGCAGCGGGAGAATGGGAGACAGAGTAAGTAAGAAGTGCATTCCTGCTCGTTTGTCGTTCGCAGTCGCATGTGTGTGTGTGTGTGTGTGTGTGTGTTAGTGTGTGTCCGCTGGGTTTGTGGGTCTGTGAGCCACCTCTTACTCTGCTTTCTTTAAGTGCCAGCGGGCGTATTTGTGCCGGACAGGCTTTGAAGTCGCTCCAAAATACACAGATCTTGTCACCTGGAGTGTAAAGAATCTAAAGTTTATAGAACTACACGGTGTCGCAAAAAAGGTATTTTGACTGTCATCTTTTTCTTTGTAAGTCAGAATCAAAAGATTGTGTCTCACAAATCTTTCATGTTTTTACAGAGAGCTACAGCTAAACACTGCACTGCACACACCTTAATGTGACCAAAATGGGCACAGACTCCTTAGCCGAATACTTGCTTTATTCAACATCACCTCAAACAGCTTTTCCAAAGTGGAATCTTACTTTAGCAACATACAGTATTTCACTAAATCGCAACATATTTAACCGTGCTACTGATTTTAATTGGGCTGCTGCAGGTAATCTGGTGCACATTAGCTTGTGAACCGTTGTCATATGATTGGCTAATTCATGCTTTTCATCCATCCATATCCACCAGGGTCCCCGAGGTGTTCTCCCGAGGGACAGTTCGCACAACAAGCATGCTGACTGCACATGTGCAAGGAAAACAAATTGTGCGTAAAACACACGTCTGGTATGAGGGGAGAAAATACAAGGACAGTCATGGCAATCCACACCTTCATCGTTAACAGAGCTGTAATGGAAATAGTCACTGCAGGACTTCGGAGGTGCTTTGATTTTTGTTTTCTTTCTATCGATGGAGCTCAGACACAGTGGGAAGTTCTACATTCTCCAGATATCCCGTGTTACATCCGCCTACTGTGCTCGGCCCACCTCGGGAACAGGCACAGTGCTGCAGCCCAACCTATATCCTGTAAATATTGACTGGTTTGTTTCTCTGTGTTAGATATTAGGGGCAATGGCCCAACTGCAGTATGAACAGAGCTACATGTACAGTCCACTTATTGGAGGATGTAAAAAGCATGAATTGTAATCTTCAGGTAATCTTGGCATTAATGTTAAAGTTAAAACGTATCTATGTGTTGCTGGATAGACAATAAAATACAATAATGTAGTTTTTCTCTCCTAGGTGGCAATAGTAAAATCTCTGTATGGGCTAGGACAAAAAAAAAAGTGAAACTGAAGTGTAACTGACTGCTTGCAGCTGTCTTTCCTTGGAGTTTGTTAAATAGTTCTGGCTATCGTACAGCAGTCAATCAATACAGATCAATACGAGCATCTCCATAGTGAGAAATCTGCTGTGTGCATTTATGTATGTGGCACAACAACGTTAACATCGTCCCAGATACGGCATTGGCTGCTGCCAATTATGATACACTGCACAGGAAAAAAAAATGATCATCTGAGGTGCCTGACACTCATTTTTAGTCCAACATCCTAACGTCTTTTAGGTCAGTCTTGCGTCCAAGTGTGTTACCCTGTCGATATGTGTTTCCCCCTTAGAATAACCTGAACCAAATCTTGTCCTACATAGAAACACAAATGTAATGAGAAACAGTGTAAGTCTATAAAACACCTTGTCCTGTCAAGTTTATTGTTACAGGGATTTTTCATGTTCCAATTCTTGTAGTAGTTGCTTTATTGGGGGCACAATCTCTTAAAAAATTCACTAAAATAACAAAAAAATCCTGAGTATGTACCAACAAAAACTTCTTTTTTTTTGTACCATGCATGACCGTAGTTAAATAAACAATCATTGCACATGGACAGACAGGGCGTTCACCAAAAATTCAAACTAATAAAATTATTCCATCACCTCAGGCAGCATATTTAAGGTGATGTATATTAATTATTTTTAGTATTATTACCTCCACCAAAGAGGCCTGCATTATGCTTTCATTACTATTTGTTTGTTTGTCAGCAGAAGTACTACAAAGCAGATTTTGCTAAAACTTGGTGCAGAGGTGCAGCATGGGCAAAGCAAGAAGCCCTTCTACGCTCTCTAAGTGCCCTTCTAGTTGTGTTGTGTTTTCATGGAGATGAACTTTTTAACCCTCAGATGTAACACAGCCTCTCCTCTCCACGGCTGGTTAAAATGACCATTTTCCCACTGACCTCTGACGGCGTCTATTCACGATAATAATCTGGTGATTTGTTCTTGCTTGACAAGGTTTTGTAGGTTTGCAGATAAATTTGAGATACTTTTAAAAAGAAGCCTTTAAAATTGGACATCTCCTTTCAGAATGCTCAGTACAGTGGAGCTGAATAGATAATCCATGTAATTATCAGTCTGCTTCATGAGGACATTTCCTACTGCAGAAACAGTCCATATGTCCACAGTGAGGTCTGTGGAAATTTGCATCGCCACTGTATTTGGAAGAAATCTCACTAGATCCTCCACCTACGCACCAAAAAAAAAAAATATCTCACAGAGTTGGCAACCCTGTCTGCAGTTGCCCAGTGTTTTACTGTAAATTTAGCTGGCTGGTAGAGCCGCTAAAGCTTTCTCTGCAGCGACGTCACAATCTAATGCCTCACTGGACGGCTGAATTAACGCACAAGCATTTATGAGCTTCAATCACCATCTTAATTTAGCTCTGTAACGTTAGTAAGTTAGGACAATTCTGCTACATGTGACTTAAGCTAATACTCCTTGTTATTATCATTATTATTATTTAAAACATTTAACTAACGGTCAAACATGTCCTAAATCACTGTATTCCCGATACATCAATGAATAACTCTACAGAGGAGCTTCCATTCCCGACCTCAAAGCCATAAGAAAACCAAACGCTGCTTCACAATGACAGTGCTGACCTTTTGAACCCTGAGGGTCATTCATTTGTAAAATCACTGCGCAGCCTTTTGACCTCAGAGGACTCACAAATTAAAGCAACGGTTCCTTCTTTTGATCGGTAAATTTGCTACTATCCATAAAAGTGTTGGCAGGAATGTGGCAGAATTAGAGTTTTGCACTTTGGTTTTCTTGGGGGGTTTTGTGTCCATCTGACATGCTGGAATTTATTTACTTTAATAATATTCAGAACAAACTATAGCTACCTCAGCCACAAATATGACTGGTTGAAGGTAGGAGCACACACAGCTTTATTTATTCTGCCACTGACTGCTGACTGACTGTGACATGAGCTGCAGGAGCTCAGTACGAACGTCTTATTTTAACATTAGCGTTGGACGTAAATGGTGTGCTGCAAAATTGTCAAATGTGAATGCAATCCCTAAGAGACCGGGCTGGTTTAAACCACAACCTTTTCTCTTTTCACTCCACCTTTCATACCCTCTCTGCCTCCCTTTTCTCCATCTCCCTGCCCCAGAGGAGCCAAGCTGCCCCAGTGTAATGAAAAAGTGTGAACTTGCTCTCACTGTGGCATTTCCTTGGCCAGAAAGTGTGAAGGTAGCAGAAACCGAGCCAGTCCTGGCACCGGTCTCGCCTGCTTCCTCACACATCATTTGCACTCTTTGGAAAATGCTATCACTGTGGGTAGATTACTTGCTTACTTCATTTACTGCCATGTGGGGCTCCGAGGGAACTGATAGCCTTTCAGAGGGGTCGGAAGCTGAAACACACATCATCAGCAGCGATACAACGTGATTATGACCTGAATCATTGCCAGTCAGGGAGGCAGGAGGCGCAGTGGCACAGATTGACTATGAGGGGGGTAATCAGTCTGGTCTCAGAGAATCTTTTAACTCGTATAATCACTCCCTCCTTTTTGAAAAAAGAAAAGGAAAAAAAAATCCTCGATCTGTGCGCGCAGTAAAACAAATCGTGCTAATGCTCGGGGTGAAGGAGGGCAGAGAGAGAAGTTTAATAAAGAACAGCTGGAGTTGGCAGGGACTTTCCAAAATGCTCTCAGTCATTGTTCTGACAACAATATTTTCTCTGCCCGGGCCTAATGGGCTTGTAATGACGGTGTAATATAAGCAGTAGCCTAGCGTAACCTGTAAACCTTAATTAAGTCAGACAGTCACCTTAAAAGGGAGCTAGCAAGTGTGCTCGTTCAACATCTCCTGATCCTGAATCTGGCTACACTCTTCCTTCCATCAATCACTCCATCCCTTCATCTCTGCCGCATCCAGCTCCAAATCCTCCTCCATTTCTCCTTTCACTACCCTCCCTCCCATCATCCCGTCACCTTGAGCAATAAACCGGGGGGGGGGGGAGGATGAACACGGCAGGAGCACTGAGGAGCATCGGTGTCTATCACGAGGGCAAGAAATAGTCCCCCACACCCTCCCTGGTATCCTTGCTGACCCCTGAGTAGGAGACCTCAGCCATTGATTTGTTGCTACTCACTCACATAGACTGCACTAGCCTCCGAGAAGCAGTCAAACAGATCCATAGGCAGCGCATCCCAGAGGACCGCCAGCGTGCGCGAGTGTGTACGTACAGAATGTATAGACGCACGTGCTGTGGCATGGCGTGCAGTGCCTAATGAGTGTGACAAATGCAATAAATTCCTTGTGAAAGGCTCTGGACATGCTTCAGGATCAATACAGGGGCAAATAAGCCATCATAACGACGCGGGGAGATAGACTTTTACACCTTCAGACCCACAATCTATTGTGTTTTTCTGAGGTTAAACAGTTGTGTGCTTCATATGTAATCCAGCTTTAGAGAGTATTTCTCTGAAAAGTTGACATATGACTACATATGGTAGGTGTGCTGGCGTTAAGGAGGCCTAAAACAGAAATACAGTTTCCGATAAAGTTAAAGATAAAGTGGTTTGGGAGCAGACGCAGCGCCGTAGCCCAAGTCGTCCACAGCTTTGTCAATAAGCGGGCTTGATAACATTTTAAGATACAGCACCTTAAAGTAAGCGTCGACTTTTGTAGACCATCTGGGCACTCCGTCCCTCTATTAAAGCCACGGCCGCGATCTATAAATACATCTAGTGCCCTGCATCCCTGATGAGAGGGCTAATTGACACTGTTAATGGATTGAGTTTCACGGAGCTGTAAATAATGTGTAGGTTCACACTTACTGCCTCCTGCCGTGTTACTTCTGGGAGGGCAACAAGAGTTTACCTGCCAAGTCCCGGCCCGTCGTCCCTCCTTTTCCTTCCCCCGAGCCAAGCCTGCTCCGGCCAACAGATTTACAGAAATCAATGAAAGTTTCTCTGAGTCCCCACCACCACCACCACCACCGCCGCCCCCCCCGACCCCGACTCAAAGTCAGAAAATCTGCATCTCCTCGTCCTCATGTACCGCAAACAAACAGGACCGCACGAAAAGGAAATCATAAAAATCGCCTCTTGCTGCACAAACTCTACAATAAGTTTCCACTGATGCAAAGTCTTCACTTAATGTTTCTGATTGGCACGTTTGATGCAACATTCCCTCGCAACGTCTGTCCTCTTTCGAAAAAGGTGAAAGGCATCTAAACCTTTGAGACAGACGGATTGATCATAGCGAAGCCACAGTCAGAGATGACTGGCAGCTGCGAGCCGACTGCAGACTCAGAGATGGATCAGGTTCTCAGTCACTTTGATTTTACAAATTGAAAGTTACCTTTAAAGACATCATTTCAAAGGCCCCCAGAGGTTGCTTGGATGGACTGATTGAAAGAAGGGTGAGGAAGAAAGAGATGTAAGGAGTAGAAGGGGGGGGGGAAAAAAAAACTACCTGGCAAAAAAACCACACACACACACACACACACACACACACACAGTCACTCACACTCACTCTTCATTAGTATCTTGCTATACACAGGCAACCTTAAGAGGGAATGCTAATTATACACGCCTTTATAAACAAACTTGCAACGAGGCCTCTGCTTCTTATGGCTGTTCTCTGGATTAAATGCACGCTCCGAGTGCTGTGTTCCGTTTTTTTTTTTTTTTTTTAGTTGTACCCAGCATTCTAAGAAAATAAATATGATCTTGTGTTCCTGTCCCCGCTTTCTTTATTTATCTCATGTCACCACTGAAGCTGGAGAGGACTAATAATTAACACTAATGGTGTGACTAACAAGCAGGCACCGGGGTGTTAATTGACGTATATTTCCTCGTAACCACATTCAGCCCCGAGGATTCCAGAAATACAGATCTGCTAATAACCAGCCGAGAAGATAGACAGACAGATAGACAGACATATAGAAGGATGGAGTAGCGAAGGGAAAAAAGTCTTCTGAATCGAACCCAAAGCGCTGACAAAACAGATATGAGAACCCATCAGCCATTAATTAATCCGAGCAGTCTTTTTTAATTAAGCCAGATCTACCGTCGAACAGTGAACCACAGATCGGCTGCCATGTTGGAACTCGCATAAAGTCCATACACTGCGCTCATTCAACCAAATTAACATTTGATCATCAAAAAAGAAAACACAAATTCCGTCTTTCATCTCCCTCTTCTGCGCTATCTGGCATACAATTTGCTTGTATCACACTAAATAGAAAAAAGAAAAGAAAAAATGTGGACGCGATACATCTCCGGTACAAAGCATCTGACCAGTTTGTGTCACTGGCAATAAAGCACAGAGACTGTTGGCTACAGCGTCGCTCCTTTCGGCGTGAAAGATGGATGGAAGGAGCGAGAAGGGGAAGGGACGGCTGAGCGATGGGAGGACGGGGGTGCGAGGAAGGTGGGGGAGGCGCTGGAAATGAAGGTGGTAGTGGGGGTGGTGGTGGTGGTGGGGTCGCCCCCACAGATGCTCCCTCCGTCTCTTCACCCCCACACACACGATTCCCTCCCTCTTTTTGAGCACAGTACGGGAGCAGTCTTTTGGGGGAGGCTGGCAGGCAATCAGTGATGTCATGCCAGCAGTGCAGCGATGGCAGCTTAACCTATTTTCGGAAATACCACTGAATTTCTATTTATAACCGTGCTGAGCGGCATGTATCTTCACACATCCCTCACGGACCTGAGCATTCGCAGACATTTTTCCAATCTAAATTGTGTCTTCCTTGCATTTTGGGGATCGCTTCGTATCCGTAGGACGCAACATTGCAACACTGCTTCCTGTTGTCTTAATTAGCCGTGTTGTCAAGATGCTGCCTTTTTCTTTTTTAGCAACATCTATTTAGTTGTTAATTAATAGGTGCTTTATTATTGCTGCTTTGATCTGATGAGTAATGATAAACATAAAATAGTGAATCACCTCTAAGACCAGCAGTAGAAGGCGTTTTATTAGCGCCAACAGCTGCAGTAGTAATATTAGAATTACTACTGTTATAAAAGGGATTTTCTCGTGTCAACAGCTTTCAGGTGATTATTTTATCTGCCAGACTTGCCCTCTGCCTCCTGCACCCTCCATCCATCCCGCCCTCTGGTGCCCAAAACGGCACCGGGGCTGTCAGAGGGATCCTCCATGTCCCAAGCTGAACCATCACTCTACCCTCCCAGTGCCTGAGGATAAAAGCTCCCATTTGTCTCCGCATCTCCGACAAACACTTCATCTTTCCCCCCTCCACTTATCCATCTGTCCATACATCCATTGTTCTGTGCCATGTGTCTGTCTGTCATTCGCCTCGTGGACCCCGCTGCATACATGTGCCATCCTCCCCGTCCAATCCCTCTCTGTCACATTGGGCTGCATGACAGAGAGGGATTGGGTGACAGTGCTAAGTCATATCCGCAAAAGCTTTGCGTTCGCGTGCACTCGCAGGCAGATACATGTACAACATTTACGCATTGTTCATTCACACCAACATCAAGGGCTCAAGCGTTTGGCAATCAGAGAGATGTGACAGCTTGACTAATCTGTGATTGTTTTTTGGCCAAAACACGGGGGTTAGCGAGCCCTCCAAGGGCACAGTACTATAAGGCAAGACAAATAACTTATTATTTTCCAGGCTTGTACAAGGCTTTATCGCATGAGTTCTCCTGAACCATTCCAAAATGGAGAGGGATTATCACAAAACATTGCATTAAAATCTCCTCTCTCCCCTCTCCCTTGTTATTTCATTTTCCTTCTAAAATGAATCTGTGCCCAGCCAGGCTCAAACACAACATTAAAGAGCTCATGCTATTCTAACAGAAACCACCGACCCCCTCCTGCCTCGCTCCCTCCTCTTTTTTTTTTTTTCTCCCTCTGTGCCTTTATAACCCCCCTCATAAGAGTACACTCTGCTCTGTAGGCAATGGCACTCTCTGCTAAGCTACCCATACAAAATAGATAGGCTTCTATCCCTCTATTTAGACTAAGAAAATAGCTGTGACCTTTGTGCACGAACAAGAAGGCGGTACACTCCTGCCAACTCTACCTTTAGAGAAGAAATGTGACCTGCAACACGCCAGAAATAGTGCAACTCAAAAATCCTACCTTTAAAAATGTGAAAATACCGTTAGCACAGTCAGCAAAGACTAAAGTTTCTTAGCTTTTTTCTTTCTTTTTTTTTAAAATCTAACTCACCCCCCCAATTAAAATACTGGTTGCCATCCGAAGCATTTGACATGCAAAAAACTTTAAATGTTTTTACACATGCACTCGTGCTGCCATGCCTTTAAACACAAAACCCACACTGTGCAACAAAGCTAATGAAATGTACAGGCACTGTCGGTTTCATAAATGAATCTCTCTGATAAAGTCGCTCCATACTTTCCCTTAGACCTCATAGTACATCTTTTCCATATCTGCCCCTGCTCCAGGCACCCATTAAGAGCAAACGTATTCCACAAAGGTCATGGAATAACAGCACTTCCAATACACTGAAAGTATAATATACTGCAAACCATAATGAATGTTGCATTGGTGCAGGAAATCAATCCATCTGAAAGGCTCTCTCGGGCAGGGATTAAGGGAGAAAGAAGTGGAGACAGAATAAAAGTCAGGTGAGTCTGGTGCGTGGACACTAACCTCCAGCAGAGCGCGGCCTTGTCGGCATCTAAGATTGCCAATCTCCTTGGGAAACCAACAGAAAAAGAGCAGAGGAGAGGGGGAGGTAGCTCTCCTCATCCTGAAGTCAAGGCCCATAGCGCCTGTCAGTACCAGTTGAGCTGCTGCATCTTTTATGAGGAAAGCCCTGTTGCTTATTACAATATTTACAGACGTTTAAAGATTGCGAGGCGAGTGTTGTTACTGCATTAGCTTGGCTCGGTGGCCTTCGCTCACTAGCCCTGACAGAAGATTTTATTCTAGATTTGTTAAATCGAATCACTGCACAAAACTGCATGGAGACTGAGAATTGTTCTTTTTTTTGTTGTTTGTTTCTTTCTTTTCCTGTGGCTCACACACTCGAGACAGAACGGAATTTGTTTCCTCTTAAAACCTTTATGAAATTGTTTAATTTCATTAGCAGAAATACAATACTGTCAAAAGGCCTAAGCTACACTCATCTCTATTAAATCTGTAATATTATCACAGCGTGTTGTGTATGTTCCATTCGTGTCACATCTACAGCTCTGTTTATGGTCTGTAAGTGAATTTATCCCATCTGTTTTCTCTGGGGTAATGCTGTCCTACAGCAGTGCCGTGATCTTTGACACTTTCCATAAGGCACGCACAATATGGAGACGTGTAGATGCACTCACGCTTCCATAATATCAAACAGGAGCGAGAGAGAGAGAGAGGCTTCAACAAAACCAGAGCTTTGTTTAATCAATGCCATTCTCTTTAAGCTACATCTTTATAAAGGAAAAGTGCAGTCTCATAGCACCATACCCCTTTGGTTTGGTGCATATTCTATGTTCAAACTGTTCCTGTTTCCTTCCTTCTCTCCTCTTTAACTCACAGAGAAACCCTATCCATCAGACTGGCTCGGAGAGGGGGAAAAAAATAAAAACTTGAATAAATATTTCATTAGATTATTCTGTGATTTAATGTGCTTCTGCTTGGCTGGGGTCTATGGCAATATCTCCATTTGTAAATGCATTAACACAACGATACCCGACACGGACTTAATATTGATACTGCCTTGACCAGCAGATTGGAGCAGCATAGGGATTATTTTGTCTGTCTGCTCTGCTGAATCACACGTTCTCCTTCCATCTGATTCGAGTGCATGTTACTTCACTGCACAAAGGCAACTCACAGGAGAGAATGTAGCCATAAACTGGTGCCTTTCAAAGCTGAACTGCTAATTTGGGGAAATAAACAACAGATGTAGAGCATGCTGCACAAGTTTTAAAAAAAGAAAAAGAGAGCGAGAGAGAGAGAGCGTTGTTTTGTGCATATATGCATGTGCACAAATGTCAAAGTATGTGTTCCGCATGTGCTATAAGTAGACGTTAATTAGAGCCAAAGGGAGAAGTTTTCACAGTGTGTGATAAATTCAACATCAGGAAATCCTCTACCTATTAATACCAATTGGGCGACAATAATTGGCAGGCCATCGACAGCGTGGGCAGAATTAATCATTTGAAGAGGCAGACTAGACTGAATTTTTAATTGGCAGAGGCAGCCACTGTTTAGGGAGGCAACCAGCTGATCACCCAAGAGACTGCTGCTTCAGACAATGCACATTTGCTAATCCTCTTGAGTCAAGTTATTATGGCCATGCATTATTATCACGCTTTACAAACTAATTCCATGTTTTCCCTCATGGATTACCAAGGGGAAAAATAGTTGCATAAGAAAAGAGGAAATAATAAACACACAGAGCACATTGTGGATGAAATGAAAATCAAAATGACAGAATAAGTGCGACGACTACAAATGAACAACACTTAGTATAATGAAAATATAGCGTGTGTGTGTGTGTGTGTGAGTGTGTGTATGTGTGTGTGTGTGTGAGTGTGAGTGTATGTGTCCATCAACGTCTTTGTGAGTCTGAATATGCCTCTTAGAGGATGCTGTCCCAGTGTTTCCATCAGGATGCATACGCCATAATCCGTTTCTGCTTAATAACACAATTAACTATAAAATAACCTCATCAGAGATCACTGACACATTAGTTTGATTACGTATTGTTAATTGTGCAGCCAGGCTTCATTATGATTCTAAGTCACTTAATTTGACAGAAGTATCTGAAATGAATTAGTTTGTTTGTAAATGAATGAATAAACATTCACTTTGAGATGAACATTTGGAATTTACCATTTTCGCGTATATCAAAGAGACGACCTCGTATAGCTGCATGCAACCAGATTAATGTTTGGGATTTTGATTTATTTATTAAACAGAATAAATGTCCACAAAACCCATGACTGACATTTAGTTCATTGGACTTTTCTTTTCCTATTTAAAAAGGGATTTCTCTTTGTTACAAGTCTCTTTTGAGTTTATGTTTTGCATTTCAAACTGAGGAGATGATCATACAGACTCTCACTGAAAGCCAGCCTACATCTCAATTACAGATTTAGGAAAATAAATAAATAAAATAAAAGATTTGATTCCACTTCTTTTTTTTTTTACTTTACCACCAGGGGTAGAATGATGTAATAAAGTGATGATAGTTAGTGTAATAAGAAGAAGGAATCAGAGAAAAAACTTTTCAAATGTGAGAGACAATCTAGTTAAGCAATTAGTTCAGTGTAATAATTGAAAATTCATGACTAACAATGTGCTTTGTGCTGTTCATGCTACACTTGAATTATGTGCACATCTCCCTAAGATCAGGATTTTTGTTGTTGCATGTGATGGAAACATGTCCTGCATGTGTTACATATCGAAGAGCCTCTTTTCCCTGACACCATGTTGAGGTGACAATCACTCAGGAGCCAGATACTGCAATCATTATGCAAGACAGGGCAATGACATTTCAGTATATGCATGCACACACACGCACAAAAAACAAACTACATACCAACGAATGGCCAATGAGTGTTCTGGGAAAAAAAATAAAAATGTCTTCCTTTCTCCAAGCTGACAACATCAGCTGCAGGAGCTGCATGAAACATGTGACTAATAGGAGCCGTGGTAGTTCAATCTAACTGCAGCCACATTCAGTATAAAACCTTCACAAGCATTTTGTGATCAACACAGGGACTCAGTGCTGCGTGCCTGTGGTGGACAACCTTTGTAATAATAACAAAATTAATATCTTTCGACGGTGATTTCGTACAAGACATAACGCGCCGTGCAATGTTTGCAAATGGCATTTACATTACTGTCATACATTATCATTTGTCTTTTCTAAATGTCACTGCAATAAAAGGCTTATCTCCTGCACTAACATCCTTCACATATCAACATCTGCTCTGCAGGAGTGCAAAAATGAAGAATCCCAGAGGGGAGAAGCAGAATTATGAAAAAAAAAAAAAAAGAGAGAAAAAAAAAAGCTTTCTGCAGCAGTGTTGTTGCAAAAATGAGAGTCGTGGCTGCTGTGTGTTTTTTGGGTCTGTGACTCCTATGGGGCAGCTTTAGAAACACACAGATGAAAATCACACACACACACACACACACACACACACACAGCAAAAAATAACCTCAAATAAACATGCCTTAATCTTTGTGGTTCCCCCTTTGGAACACGTGAATGGTGCTTCAAACTGTGTTCAAATTAGGATTACAATCAAACTAATGACTATGATGCTGTCATTATTATCATGATGCCATTTTGTTATTTCAACCAGATAAACGTTTTTCTGTGAGTGCAAACAACAAAATTAAAGTTGGGTGAAAAGTGTTGATGGGTGTTGATGACGATGATAATGATGATGGTGACGTCTGCATTGCGTGGATCAACGTTGGAAGGGGGAGTGGTGGTGGGTGGGTGCGGGGGGGTGGCACGTATTGTGAAATGGTTTTCCCACCCAGGCAGTGATTTCCACACCGTATATTCTTACTAACCAACTTCATTATGGAAGATGGAAAGTGTCACTGTATATTTATGTGTGTGTGTGTGTGTGTGTGTGTAGCCAGCTCAGTGGATTTCCATCCCCCTGCCTCTCCCTCAGCCTCCCATTTAAGCAGAAGCAGCGCAGCATCACTGCCCCACTCTGCGCGGCGACGTCCGTCATCTTGTGACAGTTCTTGCGCCCTTTGGAGACATTGTAGTATTGAACTGATTCCACCGTGTCGGGTTATATTTTGCGCCCAGCCCGCTCCATTCGCACATGGGGGAGATGTTAAAGAAAGCATATGGATGAATAAATGATGCCGCCCCTCCGCAAAAAGATGGGACTGGCAGGGGAAGGCTCTTTAAAAATGCATCCTTTCCGAGCGCCTCTGCCCCACTTAGGAGCGCGTTAAGAAAATACTCCTCAATTTGCAATAAAAATAAAACAAATCCTCGCATTGAAAGCACTCATCTTGAGCTGTGCGTAAACCTCCCTTTTCTGGGAGGCTGATCTAAAATGTGGAATTCTCAGATAACGCTTATAAAATTCTGTCAAAATAGAAAAATGAGAAGAAACTTGCAGTTTTTACGCACAACAATCAGAACTGGGACAAAATTCCAAACCTCATGAATGTTGGATGAAATACAGCCTGAGCAATGATGAGCAGGATGATACAGACAAATTGTTTGGGCTGATCATTCCCGGGCTAAAGCTGATCAAATGTGAGAATAAAAGTGGCACATATACGCATTTCGGCACAAATCAGTAGAAAAGCTGCAGGTAATAAGCAATAATTAAGGTTCAAATGGGCCTCGCGGCCATTCGAGGGGCGACACATTACCTTTGTGCATGCCGGTGTATCGGTCCTTGAGAACTGTCAGTTCGTGGATTTTCCCAAACTGTTCAAACAGGGGTTTCAGGTCTTTTTCCTCCAAGTTCCGCGGTATCTGCCCGATAAACAGCTTAATGGCATCTTGGTCTTTCATGTTGCCGCTCTCCGGATGAATTGAAATGGGTTCTGACCCGTTCATGGGTTTCGGGAATGTGATCTGAGGGTACTGGTGCTGATGTGGGATAAGTAGTAGTGGTTGTTGGGTCGGTGGTGCCCCCGGTCCGGTGAAAACCAGGCTGGAGTGAGCGGGCTGGGGCTGCTGTGGATGATGCTGCCTTCTTGTTTCAGTCTGAGTGAATCTGGCCATTCTGAGCTGGGAGCAGAGTGGATAATAATGACAACACACACACACACACACACGCACACACACACTGTGAGAGAGCAAGCACTCAGCTGGAAACCAGGCTGACTTTCTATCCGACACACAACACACACACACACATACACACACACGCACACACACACGCACACATAGTAAGGCAAAGAGGAGGAGGAGGAGGAGGAGGAGGAGGAGGGGGTGATATTGGTTGGAATAAGCGCACAGGAGCGATATGAGACACTCTGGAGCGACACCCAGTGGCATCTATGGAGCACTTCAACTCAGGAGGGACAGTTTGGGCAAAAAATATAAATAAAAAATCTGTGTTCAAACCAGCTTCTTTGTTTTTTAAACTATTGGTGACCAACTATGGCAAATCCTTTATATAGCCAAGCACAATGGAAAACATTCCCCAGCAGACATCCTGACTTGTCGTGGCAAGAAAAGCACCACTGTTACACGAGTGATTCCCCTGTTTAGGTGATAATAGCTTTATGTAGCACCTTTCGAAAACAAGGTCAAAGTGCTTTACAATAACACAAATGTCAAATTAGACAAAAACAGCATCCGTGTACAGCACATCCAAGGTAGCAAATACTGTGCCAACGTGCCCTGCAGCAGAAAGAACCATGATTTAGCAGTACGAAAGCAACCCAACAACACCAGAAACTGCAGTTAAGACCTGTAGTATCATCCACATACTAGAGACCAAACCCCACAAAAATGTTGAAAAGCTCCATTTCACCTGATCACAATACAGGCTGAGGCCCTACAGTGCCACCAATCATAGAGAACAAGCCAACCAGTGCAACAACAAAGATAGAAACCACAATTCTACAAATAATGGAACACAATCCAACTAATATGAATATTTTGCCTAAAACCTTACAGTGTGAATCATTTTGGACACAGGCCCAGACTCCAGGCGGACATCCCATGATGCACTGAGCACCTCCCTTCTACTCTCCATACATTTATAAACCACTTTCACATCACTAACGTTGCATATTTTTCTCTTGGAATTTGTGTTTTGTCCTCTCTATAAGCATCTTTTGCTCCAGAGCGACATGTTTCAGATCTGCAGTTACGACGCCAGTGTTTAATGTTCTCTTACGTCTTATTTCTACCTGCCAACCAAGCCTGGTTCTGCTGGAGGTTCCTTCCTGTTAATTGAGAATACAAACTGCCCACCGTTGCCGGAAAGTGTGCGTAAAGGAAATCTTTGGATTTGCTGGGTTTCTATCTATAATCTAACTTTGTGAAGTCCTCACTTCAAGTGCCTTGAATATTGTGAAGTATCACTATATAAATAAAACTAGAATGATTTTTAAACTTAAATCAAAGTTGGTGGGATTGGGCAGTAATGTGCACACAGGTCTGAATATAACAGATCACTATCCAGCTCTTACATCTTGTTGTACAGTCAGAATAAACTGATGACTAAAACTGGTTAATAAAAATAATTGAATAATGAAATATTATTCAAATAATCATATTTGAACAACGACTGAGTTATTTTATGGTCTTATTTACACAGTCTTATCTCTGTGCAAAAATGCAATTTAAAACTCCATCCTAGTTAGGCTCCAACAACTCAAGTGTTTTGAATCTGAAATTCCCTCTTTGTGTTTTTATGCCTGCAAAGCCAGCTCAGTAGAAAAAAACATGAACTGGCAACACCCAGAGAAGAAATCTTGTTCTAAAAAAAGACTGTTACCCATTTCATTTGGCCAATTTAGGCTCCTGAATCTTCATATTAGGCTCCACACTCTAATATTTCCACTGAACAAGGACTGTGGACATTTTTTTTTCCCTCCGCGAACTTGTGCTCGTAAGGAATCGCCTGACAGCCAGCGCTGAGAGGAGGAATGATTACAGAGATCAATAACTCTTTCAGCACTTTCATTGTACATTGCATGTACGGTTTTAATGAGCATAGGCATGTGATTGTTGTACAAAGACAGCGTCGAAAAAAATAGAACCTGTCCTTCAATAGTGTTCAGAAAAATAAATGATAAAAATATAAATTGAGGTTGAAGGCCAGTTTGACAATTTGCTAATTAACTGTGCAATATCCATAAGATTCTTTTTAATAAGTATGTCCACATTTCCTTGGTCCATAGAGCAGAAAAGAGGCTCATTCCACATTGGTCTGACTTCATAGTTTCTCACAAACCTTCAGCGCTTATCAATTTTTAAGCCATGCTGCTAAGATTATTGGAACAATATGCAAAAATATGATGTTATTTCATCCTTCTTCAACTTCAGAACACACAACTAATATGAATGGGGTGCAGGATGTTGTATTTTATCAACTCATGGAACTGAAAATGTCTTTATTGTTTAAAAAATCTATACTTTTAAGTTTGTAATGCACATTTTTTGACTGCATTCCATTTAGGTGAGATAATTCTATCTTTGTGACTTATTGTCATGACTTAGCTCAACAGATTAGCTTGTTTTTTTTCCCCCCTCACCTGTTCTTTTCCGGCTATGACAAGTCAAAATGTCTGCTGCGGAAAAAAGGTCTATCGGTCATCAGTTTGAGTCAAGGGACCAGCAAACATTAACCACAATTAAGAGACTTACTGTAAGTACTTTTCAAATAGCATGCAGGCTAATCCCCCAAGAGAGGGTTTATTTGCATCATTTGCCTTCTCTGTGCAGACACTGTCAATATCACTCAGATTAAAATCCTTCATGAAAATAAAATACTGAAATAAGGACAACACTGACAGATGAAAAAAAAAAAAAAACAGAGGATGCTAATGCACAACAGTGTAGGTGGACTTGCAATTTAGCCAACCTTTAAATAAAACACATCTGCAGGACAGATTTCTAATTACAGCCTATTTAACAGTGGATTAAATGAAGTGATATACTGTCAGTGACAGCAGGCTCAAGGCTGCAAGGTGAATCAATACTGCTGGCTGCTGCTGCTCCTCTTACTGTGGAGGAACGGCACCACAGGGGTGCCCTCCCAGAACTTTGACTTCTGAATATCTGCATGGCTGTGTGAGCGAATTGCCTTCAGCTGTCTCTGTTGTTCTGAGCTCAGCAGCACACCTGAAGAGCGAGCAAAGTCTCACTTCCAAAGGGGCCCGGTGTGGAGTAGAAACAGATTGGTCAACAAAGTTCAGGGTTGAGAGAAGTTTGGGAAGAGAGAAAAAAAAAAAACAAGATACAAGCCATCCAGAGGAGATGGAAGTGAAGATCACTCCAGCTTTATGTAAGTCTGCTTCAACAAAAAAAAAAAACTTCTTTTTGCAAAGTTCAATCGGGAAAGACACGAGCAGGCAGGGGCACACATTGACACGACCGGTCAATAAAACAGTGGGTGGTAGCTACACAGACACAAGGCCTTTTTCATTGTAAACTTGTTCTTTTGAAATGTGAACGTAATTCTTTGAAGCAGTAGGTCCCAGAACGCCGTGTAAGTTACAGTTGCTGAAATTGCTGTTTGTTTTCGATTCGGGCGCCCAAATCAAAGTGTTATTTTATGCTCCGTTCATCGTGTTATAAATCTATTGATTAGAAGAGGCAGGGTACTGACTGAACGTGGCCGGCCATCTGAATGGGAGCCGGCGGAGACAGGATTCGGGAGTAGATGTGTTCGGCGGATGGCTCAGCATGTTCACCCGCTTACATCTGCGGTGAGGAAACAAACAGGGACGCAGTGCTAGCTCATATTGAATAAGAGTAGTGAGCTGTCATGGCACTGGGCTCAGCGGCCTCTGAGGGTGGTTGAGTGGCTATTTTTAGGGATGTGGTCAACGCAGGGGGAGGGGTATTGAGAACTTCCACTTCATGGTTTTTTATTGACCAGTGCCATTAGTGTTTCGCCAAGCTGAAGGGGAGAGACAAGAAATCAATAAAGGTCACACTATTAGTGCGAACTAAAAAGTTACATACAATTTAACTTGCTGCCGTTTTATTCTGCCGCTTGTTAACCAGTCTGGACCCTGAGAGGGAGGCAGCTCGGCTCGATCTTGTTCAGCTTGGGAAGTCTGTGAGGCCCAGAGGGAGACGAAGGCAGCTCAGGGAGTCATTTTGCATTCCGTGTGCTCTTGTCGACATACAGCACGAGATCGACAGACATGCTTTCACACACACAACCTCCTAATTATCTAACATTGTTCTCCACATCGAGACGCTCGCTTACTTATTGTGCAAACACAGCAATGCGCAAAAAGCATACAGCAGCGCATATGAACGCACGATTTAAAATTCAATATGCCGTCTAGTTAGGAAACGGAGTCAGCGAGCGAATTAGGAACTTGACATAACAAAATGTGCAACACTTTGCTGTTAAGGGAAAAGCTCTTCTCTGCTTGGGCTGGCATGGTAAAAAAAAAAGTTTTGAGAGTGTAGCTGTGGGTTAATAGGCGGTAAGAGTTAGAGGTGTCCCCCGGTGCCTAATTCACCATTGCACTCCGGTTATGCATTGCAAAGCATGCTTGTTCAACTGTAAGGTGTTGTTCGAGGAAATTAGGGTGTGATGTGATGATGGCGTATCACACTGGAGACAGTTTTATGGACCAGTGACTTAGCAGGCTGATGAGATGTGATAAGAGCGGAGCTAAACCGCGGAGTCGGGGTGCAGCACCTTCCTCCTCCGAGCCCCGGGTCCCTCGACTAAAAGTAGAGGAGAACTCTTTGATATTGATCAGAGCTTCTTCCACCGAGGAAAGACGCTTCCGCATGATGTTGGGTCTGTTACCAACAAATAAAGGGGCGAGGAAATAAACTAAAATGACACTTAAATAATTGGAAAAAAGTGTTGCCCTGCATTATTTTCTTAGCTGAAAGATATAAGTGGTGCTCCACTTCATCTGTTTGAAGCCCCACAGCCTGAAATGACAAAACAGAAACTGCTGAATGTTCTATATATTCTATATTCTTGTCAAGTGTAAATAATCAGCAAAAAAGAGCTGAATATAAAAAAAAGCAATGTAAGACCACTCAAGCAGCCGAGTCTCCTATTTTTAATTCCAGTTTGGTTAGGGCGTAAGTGTAGTCATTAGGAGACAGAAGGAAGAGAACTGCCTCTTTGAATTGTGCTTACTGTAACTAGCTGTCTAAATAATCATGCGCTAAACAACCTTGCTTCACCCTCTATGGAATAAACTATTATTTTTCAGAGAATGTCAGATTTGAACTGCAGCAGAGGACTGTAAAAAAAAACTTTCACTTTATTAAAATATACCTAAATATAGCCCAGAAACTCCAAGGAACTATCACAGATTAAGATGTTTCTCAAATTCCTAATTGTCCCTGTAGACTTGAAATGTTATTTAATTCTGCTTGGTTTCTGGCAGCTGGCTGATTTGGTTCAAGCTCATTCTGGCTGTAAACAGACCCAAACCCAGTGTGTGACTTCCTCCTGCTTAATTGGTTCTTCTTTATCCACAGAGGGTGTGAAGAAGACAATCTTCTCCTGCACAAGGTCCCTTGCTGAGCATTATACGACTTGAAGGATAAGAGAAGAGCCAATCATTGGGAATAATTTTGACATATTGAAGATTAATTTTATCACCCAAAAATTGCCTGCGAAGGGATCCCGTCACCCACCGCGATTGTGGTTTTGTTGTAAAAAGGAGAAATAGTCGGCCCGCAGAGCAATCCTGTCTGCTAATCTGAGTCACTGCTGTGATCTGAGTAGCCTCTGAGCTACCTCAATTTTAAGATTGTCTGGACTGCTGCTGTTTTAGTATTAATACAATTATCTCCAGAAAAACATCATTATATCAACAGACCGCATTATGTGCCAACAGCTTTTCTGCATCCTGGGCTCGATTGTGGCCATTTTGTGGACAGATAAATGTCCTCCCTAGAAAGTATATAGCAGGAAAAACTAAAATAATTGCTGCAGTGTAACAAGTAAATTCTTGCTATATTGAAGCAGATGTTCAGATTGATGTATGAGAGAGATAACAACCCAGTTTCTTACAAGAGCCTTCAAAAAATAAATACAAATCTGTACCAGAATTGTGGAATGTAGAGACAATATTAACAAGACTTTGCAGTTTTTCTGCTCACAGCCTAAATCACCATGATTTAAATGAAGTGGATTGTGGATTAAATGGGCATTTCATTGCAGGGTACCACTACAGCACATCAGCACACACCAATAAAACCACTTACCTAATATTGTGTAGCTTTCCTTCATGCCACCAAAACAGCTTTGATCCAGCCTGATGCAAAAACTCCACTGGGCTTCCAAAGGTGTCCTGAAGGTATCAGGGGCCAAGACATGAGCAGAAGTTGTGGAGGTTGGGAGGTAGGGCCTCCATGGATAGGACTTTTGCAGTGTGACAGGGTGCATTATCCGCTAAAAGAGGACATCAGGGAATACTGGTGCCATGAAGGGGTGCCTGTGATCTGCAACAATGTTTATTTAGGTGCTACATGTCAAATTCACTTCCACGTGAATGCAGGACTCAAGCACTCCTTTCAGAACATTGCCCAGAGCATCACACTTCCTTCACTTTGTTTGCCTTCTATCCACAGTGCATCCTGCTGTCATCTCTTCCCCAAGTAAACGATCCAAACGCATCCAGCTGTTCACATGATGTAAAAGAAATCAGGATTTATTAGACCACTGTGTCATGTTTTAGCTCTGACACTCGTGCACATTCTAGCGTTTAGCATGAGCACTCTCACCACAGCAAGCCATCATAGCCAGGATTAGCAGTTTGTGTTCCAGGAGGTCTTCTGTGGGATCAAATCACACAAGCCAGTCTTTGCTTCCTTCCCATGTCGGCAGTGAGCTTTGGCTGCCCATGACCCTGTTGATGGTTCACCTGTTATACGTCCTTGGACAACTGTTGTTCGCTACAAACCACTGCCTACCAGGAACACCCCACAAAAGTTGCTGTTTTAGGGACTTGGTTGTTTCGCTGTTGCAAGGCGAAGTAAGAGGCAGCATGGTGGTACATATGGAGGACCAAACATGATGCAAGAAAAAACGAGCTGGAAAAAATTGGAAGCTACTTATTTGTGGTTTCCAAAGCAAAGAGCAGCCTCCCTTCAGAGTAGAAAATCCGCATTTCATGTCCTGGTGTCCTGGTGTATGTATGGCCAGCTTTCCCAGTGACAAACTGGCCAATCAGGTCAAACTATAGAATGGGGTTTCCATGATTTTCTTAAAGTTCTTCCAACAACAAAGCCTTAATTCGTAGATCCACAATCAGTCCTCAGTACTGAACATTTTAAAAAGACAAACCATTTATGCTTCCTTTATTTTAATTACTTTGAATTTCATCACAAATCTGAGACCCCGCCTACTTGTCTAACAGATAAAAAGGTGGCTTTAGAGGCGTGGCTCTGCTCACAGCACCAGAACAACATGGCTTCGACAAGCTGCAAACTGACAGGTAATGACCTTTAGACCCTAATTAAAATTCCTCTTAGCTAGCTTGTTTTTTAATCAAACAAATAAACTTAACTTTGAGGTGACGTACATTTCTCCCACTAGCCGATAAAGTAAGCAAAAGAACAAAATAGAGTGTGAAAAATGTCCACCTTTTGACTCAAAAGGACTTGTTTGGAGTGAGTGAGGGACACATTATAATCTAGCCTTTGTCAGACAGTTGAGGTTATTCCCTTCAACTGTCAGTAGTTTTAATGTTGTGGATGACTGGTGTCTCAGAAAACACCAGTTTAAGTTTGAATATGTACTTACAGGTTCTAACCACTGGGTGGAGGCCCTGCTCCATTGTGATTTCCTCTCTGCTCCAATCAGTCACTTAAGGACACCCAAGTCTGAATAATGACTAACCTATAGTAAAGTGTTGCCAGTTCCCCCTAAAGCCGTGTCTTAAATATCACATTTGTTGTTAATAATCCAAATCTAGAGAAATCGTACAGGAACTGTCAGCCTACAAGCGAGGGAGGCTTCGTAGTTAGCTCTGGAATTTTGGCCTCCTCAGTTGGCTGGTTGTCTCCTTGCTTTGGCACCTTGCATACAGCTGGTTTTGGAAACATCCACCGCAGTAGGTGTGTAGGAGAGCTCATAAAAGTATAGTGGTGTTGGCATTTAATAGCGTTTGCAACTGTGAAGCGTGTTTGGCTTTGTTGAGTTTGACCAAATTGAAATGAGGCTGTTTCAGGGCGGCTGAACAGCTGCTGGGCTTCAAGGAGACACTGGTGGACGGTACCCAAGAACAGTCGTCCCAAATATTCGTCCACATCTGATGGCGTATTTTACAGCTTTCGTTATTTCTATATAATTTGAGGGGCATTCAAAACTGTATATTCCAGACTAATTCCTTAATGAGAATCAGATTTTACGTGCTTTGAGATGCACAACACAACTTTATAGTGCTTTGGTACAAATATATGGCACCTAAATATCTTCTATTTATGCCATCTTTTACTCATACTCCTACACTATTTCCTACCAAACCCTACTACTTCTACTTACTACTTTTTTAATTGTTTTAAACAAGCAGTGACCTTCCACTGGGTAAATTTGTCTAGAGTAAATGGATGGATGTTTTAAAATATAATCCACTGTCTTACATTTTGCTGTCCAACAGGATGTAGTGTCAAAATTAACTGAATTTGTACTTCAGAAAAAATGTTACCCAAACTTGCTCTATTATAAAATAGTCAGACACTCACAGGGTCCATTATTCTGCAGTGAGTATCTTTTACCTTTTAGATTTTAAGCACTTTTTTGGGAATCCTACAAACTTTAAAGCATAATTTTGAATGTAGGAGCTTAACCGTAATTTAAGCCATGTGCTGATAACTTGGGTTTAAGTAGTGAACAGATAAACGTTAACTAAAGCAAAAACATTCTGAGCAATCAACAAATACCAGTGTTGAATACTGTTGGTATTTATGTAGCTGATGTGAAGGTAAAGTAAATTCACCTTCCCTGTTAAAACAGAAATACTCTCTGAAGGTTGGACCCTTTGAATAGTGAACATACACAGAGCAGAAATGTAGAATCCTGGCATTCATGCAACACCAACCTAAATATTGTTGCAGGCCAAGCACACACTCCCATAGCAACGGCAGATTCCTACAGCAGTGGCTTCCCCCGGCAAGACCATGCACCCCGATATATCCCGAAAACTGCTGAGAAAGAATTCAAGGAACATAACAAATAGCCTAAAGCCAAAATCCCCTCATCCCAATCCAACTGCACATCCATGGGATGCTCCAGTGAGACCCCAACCCAAAACCCACAGCACCCAAAGGCTCCACTGCCAGCACCACAGTGCAGTTACCACAGCACACCCCCAGAGATCCAATGTCCGTGGCCTGATGAGTCAGAGCTGCTCTGGCAGCATGAGGGGGAACTACACAAAATTAGAAAGGGGGTTTTTAATACTGTGGCTAAACTGCTTTGCTCAATTAAAATAAGTAAAATGCTTTTCATGTCTGATTTGGGGCTGCAAGGTGGCGCAGTTGGTAGCACTGTTGCCTCGCAGCAAGAAGGTTGCCGGTTCGCGTCCCGGTGGGAATCTTTCTGCGTGGAGTTTGCATGTTCTCCCCGTGCAGCGTGGGTTCTCTCCGGGTTCTCTGGCTTCCTCCCACACAGTCCAAAAACATGTTGAGGTTAATTGGTGATTCTAAATTGTCCGTAGGTGTGAATGTGAGTGTGCTTGATTGTCTGTCTCTAAGTGTAGCCCTGTGATAGACTGGTGACCTGTCCAGGGTGTCCCCTGCCTTCGCCCTAAGTCAGCTGGGATAGGCTCCAGCCCCCCCCCCGCGACCCTAATGAGGATTAAGCGGTGTATAGAAAATGGATGGATGGATGTCTGATTTGAATTTGACTGCAGGGTCGCATTGTAAATAAAGAAAGCAGAAGATGCAAAAGCTTTACATTAAGATTTTTAGCTTCTAAAATCTATGTTTGCAGGCAGCATCCCTTGAAGTAGAACAACTACAATCTCCAACCTGCGTGACCCTGCACTGCGGTGAACAGCGGGATACGTTTCGTGCCGCAAGTGTCGAAGGCATTCGTCCTTCCTAAAAGGGGAGAAAGTTAACACATAAATTTGAACTAACTTTGTTTCCAAAGTTCTGTTGGTATAAATATTGCTTTTTCATTTGCCACAGCATGAAGTGAATTTGTGTTTACTCGTCAAAATGTGTTGTTTTAATATCAGGACATTCTGTTGTGTTTTACTGAGGATCTACCATCATGTACCAAAGAAGCCACAAAGATCATCATCAAATGTGTATGTATGAATGTATGAAGTCAGTCTGATGTGTGGAAAGCTTTGTGATATAATACTGCATTGCAGCTAGAAACATTACTGCTACCATTACATAACAACTGGTACAATCACATGCAGGCATTCAGAAAGACAGTACATCACCTGCTAGTATGTGGGGTTTTCCCTTTTTTTTTTTTTTTTAGGTGTGTTAGTGGTGGAGATGTTTCTCTTCATGTTGGCCCTGTGTTGAACTATAAACCTGTACAGGATGTACCTCAGCTCTCGCCCAGTGTTGGTCTGAATAACCTTAAGTCTGACGCAACCCTCTACAGAATAAAGCAGGTACAACGAATGGATTTTTACAGTTTACATATGAGAGTAAGGACAAAAATCTTAGAAGCACTTCTCAAAAAAATTCCTTATATGTGGTGAAGAAACTGTTGTGACACTGCCCATGGGTGGCTTTAGGTTTGTGTCTAACTTGCATACACTTTTTATTGTTTTTTTTATAGTGTCTTACTTTTACTTATCTTGATCTTATTTATTTTTTCTTATCTTTTTACTTCCTGGCTGTCATATCGACAAATGGTGGAATACTGAGCACTGTTTGTGTCTTTGTGTCTTGTCTTTTGTCAGTGTGTATTGTGTGTAAAGACTGCCAAGCACTGTCATTTGTTTGTTTCTTTTCTGCAAAACAAATCAACCCACAGGTATTAATAACCTTGACCTTGTTTTATTATAGCAAGAAACACTGCAAGTAAGGAAGGGATTTTATTTCTGCACAATAGACTAAAAATATGACAATAAAATAAAATTGATTAAAATATTATGCAATCATAATTAACAACAGACAAAATAAGCATGATAAAATGAAATAAAATAGATGAAGGTTAAGATTAAGTTGTCACTGGTGGTATGCGTGTTGCAATAAAAATAACTAAATAAATAAAAAGGACATTCAATGAAGGCAAGATGAGAGACCAAACTTTCTGCAGCATTTGATAGGCCAGTTCCAAGGAAGGACTTTTCTGCAGAGCAGAGAGTCCTTGTGAAGAAATGAAATGTTTGAAGCTATACAAAACCTGATCCATGGTCAGACATCAAACATTTTCTGAAGCTGCAGCGCTGTTCAAAGCGCCCCAAAAATGTCCAAAAATCGAAACAAATCTTCTGTGTTTCCTCAAAGGAGGTTAGAAAAGCAGAAGGACGTTTCTTTTACATGCAAATAATATCAAGAAGGCCACATAATTAATGAAAATGACCTCAAGGTGATATTTATTTTGACCGACAGGCTTAATGAATGCATGTAGGAAGTTTTGAGTTAGTTACACCACAGAAAAATCTGTTTCCCACCGAGCCAAACTGGATTTATTAAGTTTCAAAACTGTGAATAAATAAGCAGTATTCCTCACTCTGAAAGAGACTCATGGCTGGTGGCTCTACAAGTGAGTAGCTGAATGTTTTTGAAAGTTTGGTATTTTGTTGGGTTTAATAAAAGTCAGATCAAGGACCTTACCTTTGCGAGTATAACTGCTGTGTTTCTAACTTCTAAACT